>NW_027062684.1:0-43748 GCF_032884065.1 Artemia franciscana
TGTAAAATTTGCACTTTCGAAGGCAGTATAGTTGACTTGAAAAACACAGCATTGATATCACTAGTCGAGCTCCTCGTCTTCGACAATCTCGTTGTCCCTGTTCAAACAGTTGATACCCTGACATTCTCCGCACGCGAACGTACACGCTAATCCATTTTTCTTGCAGCTGCATCGCGAGTTCTCGCAGCCTGTCTTACAGTTGCATCTCACGACACTCAAAAGAGTCTGAGGTGCGGGCAACAAATGGGTCATCACAGGTGAGTATTTATGGTCTCTGAGGACCCAACCCCAGTCAGCCGGGTCGAGGTCAGCTGGTTCCCCTTTCCAACGGGATACCTGGAGGCGCACTCGCTGGGAGTGGAATGAAGCTGCAGCTTCGGTTGGCGGAAGCCTTTCAGGCTTAACAAACGCCGTAGTATTAGACGAAGAAACTTTTTCCAAGAAAATTCGATGTCGTAGCTTAGTGGGATCTTCGTTTGGTCGTGCCAGCGCTAAGCGTGAAAAGACCAGTCCCGTGACTTGCAGCTTTGTTTCGTTCAAATCTGAGTACTTCTTTATAGGATGAACAGAAGCCCAGCTTATGGACGTTGTCTATTAGAAACCGTGATCCGAAGTGGTGGTGGAGCTGAACTGCTACAAACACCTGAAGAGGTGCGAGGACTGTTCGAGGTAAACAGGTTTGTACTATTGCTTGACCAAGAGCTGCCACTGCAATATTCTTATTTTTCCCTGGTATTAATTCGCAAAGAAGAAGACGCAAGGACTTGGGAAGGCAGCTTAAGCACGTTTCGACATTGTCAAGAGACTTGAAACTTGGATACTCTTCTGATAAAGGAGGTAGGCTTTTAGCTTCATTTTTGATTATTCTAGCGACCGTTTTTATCATGTTCATGATCTCTACGTCCTCAGATTGGTCCTTAGGAAGCGTGCGATGCTCGTTCAGAATGAAATGAGCCGTCTCTCTGAATGTCACAATGCTAGCTTTCCCAGGCAAATCCGTGATAAGCACACGATCCCCGTAGCTTTCAAGCAAAAGACGTTGGATGTGCTTCACACTGTAAGCTTCACCGACTCCAAGGAAAGAATTCATCTTTTCTGCGACATCACTAAGAGTAAAGTGTTGGTCTTCTATACTTTTAAAGTGCTCTAGAGACTTTTCAAAAGCTTCTCGCTTCTTTGTTTCGGCTGGTCTTCCCGCCTTGGCAGAATCGTTTTCTTTCTCCTCTTTGTACCGTTTTGGCATACTTTTGTTTGTCTTAAAGCTCACATAGCATGATTTATGGTAAACTGCATCTGCAGCATGGAGGTCAGAAAGAATGCAATTCATCCTTCCGAGAACCCACGCGCTTGTCGATAACGGCGAGGAATACGGAATAATATAATTTCAGTATTTTTCCGTATTTCTTTCTCGAATTTTTTTTTTGCCTTTTCCGAACCTCTATAGATCTCCTGTATTTGTTCTCGAACTTTGTTTTAGATGTCAATTTTATAATCAGCAGATAGAAAAACCCTAGAAAACACATTTCCACATGCTTTCTACCCCTACCCTGTATATTTTCCTTTTTCCCCTCCCTCCCCCCTATTTCCCCGTTTTATGTTAATCGATTTTTGTATATCATTTTATATCTCAATTTCATAATCACCAGATAGGAATACCCCAGAAAATATCTTCCAAACCGCTTTCTACCCCTACCCTGTATTCTTCTCTTTTCTCCCCTCTTTCCCCTGTTCCCCCGTTTTCCGTAGTACTCTTTTTCTATACTGAATTTTAGATATCAATTTCGTAATCAGCGTATGTGAAAACCCCAGAAAACTCACTTTAAACTATTTTCTGGGCATGTTCGGCATTTTTCCCATTTCCCCCTGTTTTTCGGGTACTCGCCCCACTCGGATTTATGGGGACTTTAAGTATGTTGTACAGAATTTTTTTCTGATCATTTTGGTACCATTTTCGTTTATATTGCAATTTTGTCCGGGTTCGACCCTTTTTTGAGCTAAAAGTCCTGGACTATTAATGTTATTGATACGTACACACTTAAAGAAGTATAAAAACCGCAAAGGCCGCATTTATAGAAATCAGAAAAAATTATAAAATAAAGAAAGCACACAGTTTGTGTAATCAACAGTATCTTTGTTAGTCATAGCGCAAGAAGCACTTTCTACCTTTTAACAAGAAAGACATGTATCAGTCTTGAAATATTCATTTGAGAGCAACTATTCAAAAGCTTAATAAATTGATAGGTTTTTCATTTTAAATTTTAAAACAAGTTTCCATACCCATGAGAAAAAAAATGTTATTGTGGCTCAAGATAGGGAATTGTAATTCTCCTAAATAGAATTTTCGACTAAGGAAATTCAAGAGTTGCAGCTTTCATTTCGATGTGAGACCATTTTTGTGACGCAACGGGAAATCGGGAGGTGGAAAAGTAATACTTTTGTAATATACTTAAAAAAGTAAAAGTAATATATTTTTGAAAAGTAATATACGATTTGTAAGTGGAAGGAATTGCAGAGACCTAAGGATAATAGGATCCCATCGTCAAAGCTATGAGGCAGTTCTAGATCGATATCAAAGACAAAAAAAGAAACAGGGTAGAGGATTCCGTTGATCTATAAAAACAACGGGAATCGGGAGATAGAAAAGTAATATACTGGAACACACCTGATTCAGATAAAGAAATGACTAGTAATCATCTGCGAAGATCTGCTACGGTATTCCAGGCTGAAATCTTTGCAGCAGAAGAGGCAAATAGAACACTGATGAAAAAAGACAGCATGGGTTCAAATATATGTATTTTACTGATTATTAAAGAATCTTTAAGACTCTTCAGAATATAAAGCGCTGAATAGTTTAAAAGCCAAGTATAACCAAATTAATATAATCTGGGTCCCATGTCACTCTGGAATCAATAGTAATGAGACTACAGATAAAGCAGATAATTCGGAATTTCACCGACAGAATATGGACGAGATCCTTTCATCTCCAATTTCCGAAACTTCTAGAAAGCGGTATTGATAATGTGGAGTATTAAAAGAATGTAATAAAATTTTCCTAAGAGGGTGGAGCGCAAAGAAACAAAAGAACCACTGCCACAGTTTAACCATACACTAACTAACCATATATTACAGCTATGAAGGTTGAAGATAGGAATGGTGACAGAAGCCATAACAGGAATTGGGAATTCTGTGCGATATCACCCCTCTTCGAATACGCATGGTTGATTCATCTTCATACCAAAGTCGAAAGATGACCATAGAAACAAGGATATACTTGATAAAAGAATGTCCATCTAGAATTTGGCACCGGCTTGAGATTTCACTGCATTGAATGTTCGGCTGGACGACATAGGGGGAGGGGAGAGAGAAAGTTTCGATAGCTGTACAATTTATAACAAAGGTGGGGGATCATATTTATTATTGGCCCCTTTGTCTGTAATTAGTTTTGCTATTTTACTTTGGGTGAGGGGAGAGCATATGAGATGCACCTTTAAGAGCTATATCTTATTATATAAATATAGAGTATTACTCTATATAGAGTAATTTATTATCTAATATAGTTATATATTATCTTATTAATTTAAATAAGATTAAATTAATTTCAATTTAGTTCACTCGTTTCATTTACTCATTGCTGGATATGCAAATAAATCTACCCATATAATTGACTACGTCGGTAACTCCAAGACAATTATACTTTGCGAAAAATACCTTGTTATTTTAAAAAATTCATTGGAAAAGATATTTTGAAAAACATCGTTGGATGTATATGCGGCCAGTCATCTTTCAAAATATAAAATCAATTAATTACTTAGCTTTTCTTGTAAATGGGACAGTCATCTTTCCAGATATAAAATCAGTTAATTGTTAAGCTATTCTTGTCAATGGGAAAAGAGACCTTTCTAGATTGGTCAACTACTTCTCTAAGCAGTGAAGACACTGCTATGTATGTTTTAGGCATGGTTGCTCAACGTTGTTCATTCTTTTGTGCGCTTCCTTTAAGAAGACAGAGCCCCCCCCCCACCCCAATTATATTTTTGAGATTTGACCCCACTGCTTAAGGGAATAGCAACTGACAAGAGAGCATTTTAACATGTTCGTGACAAGAATACGTCTGGGTATTTGTGGCGTCAGTCATAGAATGTTTTTTTCCAAAATTAAGACCAGAAAACGAACATTCTGAAAGTTGCGACCTATCTAGATCTTTTTTTTTTACACGAAAAAATGGTACTGCGTTACTTTTCAGAAAAATCATAGTAAAGTTTTCCAACAAAAAACCGTACAGATAAGTGAATATACATATACATACATACATACATATATATATATATATATATATATATATATATATATATATATATATATATATATATATATATATATATATATATGCAATTATTGTTCGTTTAAAAATAGTTAGTAATAATTATTGTTCGTTGTTCATTCTTTTGTGTGCTTCGTTTAAGAAAGTGGAAAGAACTGTGTCACTGCAGAACGTGGATCAATGTTTTTTCATAGTATTCCTATTCGATTTGATGTGGAAAAACGATTTTTCTAAGTTGTGCTAAAAGCTGGCATAGCGATGATGGCTACAACATTTCCAGAAGACAAAGTGCCAGCTGTAATTACTTTTCTCGGAAAACTCTTTGATTTTGAAAAACATATTCTGGAAAACTAAGGAACGGACCAAAAAACTAGCGTCCGAGTTAATTCTGAAAGCAAAACAAGGTACAAAACTGGAAGAACATTATCTGTAAGATTTATTTCTGTAAGGGCTTGTGAGAGATCTCGGAAACTGTTAAAACAAACATAGTTTCACTTTTCAGACTGTTACTGGGAAGGAAGTAAATATTATTAGACAAAAACACCTGCCAAGCACTGCTTTGTTAATACACTACATATCCTCACCAGATCTCATTACCAGAAAATCTCTACGCTAGGTACCTTCACCTAACTTGTATGAACATAAGTGGAAGCAGAAAACTTAGTCCAACCCATAGTAAAAGCAACAGACCTTAGCCTTAGACTTAACCGAACCCATAAACTTAGTCCAGCCCATCAGCCTTGGTTTTACACTAGCAGAAATCTCAACCTAGTATAGTCAATCCTTGCAAGAAAAACTTCGTGGCACTTTAGAAACTTCTCATGTGGAAGAAATCCGAGAAGTCTTCCATAGTAATAGCAATCTTGAAGTAAAGAACCAAATCACACTGAACAAAGCCTGCCTAAAGAAATCCATCAGCTCTTCAATATAGTTTTAAAAAAGAACTTGATATGATGGAAATCTTTAGGGCCTGGGGAAAGTAATCGAAGCAAACTATTGGGATAGTGCTAAATATACAGTTGAGAAACATGACAAGAGTATTTGTAAATGCACTGATCCGGATAACCTGAGTGTAACTATCCTCAGAATCTAACGCCTACACTGAATGAAGTCACCCCAACATATACAGTTACCCAATACTTCACGAAACTTGGTCCATAATACGGATAGTCGTCATTTGAATTTGACAAGGACCAGTCCAAGTTATGCATGTTCAGCACACTGTAGTCATTATAGGTTCAATATATGCCATTTGAGTTTATATATGTTAATAACAAGTTCCAAAATTGTGTGAAGTTACAAAGAAATCGCTGTCAAACCTCCTACCCTTGCCCTCTGGATACGGCCTTGTCCACTTCTTTTTTCCCTTAATTGACCCCATTGTTCATTACCAATGGTGTCAGTTAGGGGGGGGGGGATTTTGCCAGTGGGATTTGTTTACCTGCAAACATAAGACTACAGAATAATCTTTTCGTGATGTTCCCATTGAAAAGAACCGTGCTTCCTCGGGTATTTTCTTAAAGAGATTGAAAATACAACAACATTCTAACGGTTTGAAGGCATCAAAGCTTTCTGAGTGATGAACAAACACCTCATAATATCTGACAAAACGGAAGAAGAATATGACTCCAATGTGCAAAGGGAATTGCTAAGAGCATACAAGAAGCACCTCAAGTTTAATCCAAACAAATATGGATTCAACTGCGATAGTACACCATATTTTGGAATCATAATATCTAAAACCAGTAAAAATCCAGATAAACAAAATATTTGGGCACTATAAGATATTTTCATCCCTTCTAATGAAGAGGAGCTATTTAGGACCAGTTATTTTTTCATGTTTTTTTTTGCACCTTGCCTATCTAACACACCTCTTTTCTCGTTACTCATTGCCAACATAAAAAAACCTAGGGGCTTACACATGATTTGAATGGGAATCACAGAAGCATTCTGAATTACTACTTTTGGAGGAAAAAAATTGAAACATGGCCTTCTTAATATCCCCTTAACCTCCCATCGCCCATATCCGAGCAGATAAGTAAATTTCGGCACCTTGTTTGAACCAGAATCATAAAAAAACATTTTAGCACCATTTTTCTTAATGAAAGGTAGGAGTGTAGAAAATCCAGTTTGTCCTAAAAAACGGTGGCGAAAATTCATCATTTTTTAGTTTATGGAATGGAATGAAGAATGAGGCTCAGAATAGAGGCCGAGTATGCATTGTGTGGGCGTCACGCAGCTTAGTGCTAAGAGGAGCTGTTAACAGTGGCAGCATTACTAATTCACATGATTGTTACTTTCTTTCAATTTTCTTTCTTTTCATCATTTTAAAAGCAGCCTTATAAATTCGTCCACTAAACACAAATTTTAATAATATCAGCGCAGTCAAGTTCACTTTAACAAATAACAAGACAACAAGTTGTTAATAAAGATGAGCAAAAATAGAAATATGATACCTTAATGGGACCACTACTAATAGCAACTAAAACCCGACGTTCATCCCTTGTTAATAGTACAGCAGTGACATTTCCAGCGGTCATTGTGCTGACAAGGTACTTGCAATGGCTGTCATTACCACCTTCCCTGTTGCTGAAAAACAAAACATTGTTCAAATGTTAAATGCAGTTTTATATTATAGAACCAAATGTTCAGCCAGTTACTAAACAACGACCAGGATATTTGTCAAAGATATCTCACTCTCTCAAAAACAAGAAAGAAAAGAAAAAATGAGAGGCATAAAAATGACATAGAAATCACCGTGAGCAAAGAAATACTCAATATTTATGAACAAAAAAAGAGAAAAAAGAGGAATTAAGAAGCTAAAACCTAAAATTGAAAAAAAAAAACAAAGCAAAGAAAATCACAAAGTTAAAAAAGGGTTATCAATATATGTCGGTTTTATGTTTACATCACTGTGCTATTTTTTTATTGGCTTCTTACAATTGTGACTTGTCGTTTTCTTTTTTGTCTGATATTTCATGTTTTTTCTTGCACTAAAGGCGACTAATCAGAGTTCTCTGCCCATGGCTCTTATTTTCTCTGCTGCCTAAAATCTTCGCCGTTTTTCTTTCATTACCATTTCTGGATAGCTTAGTCTTATGTTTTTTATGTAGCGTTACTTTTTGGTTGACTCTGCTACTTTATCCCCTTAAATTACACAAGCTTTTGATATGCTTCCCAGGTGTAAAACATCTAGGTAGTTTTTTTCAGAAAAGCCCAGGGGCACCTCATCAAACTTGGTTCAACAACTGAAAATCAATTTCTTTGTGACTTCTTCTTTTTCCCTTCGTATTCTTCTTCTAAACCATTCCTCCTAAACATGGGCATAGTTAAAAATATATCGACACTAACTTCCCTCAGATCTAATGATCGTAACCATCGACTTATATAAAGAACAAAAAACCATAGATAAGAAAGCGAAAATAGGGTTTAATAATTATCTTCTACTTATATAAGAATCCACAGTTCCTAGGAAATCTTTAATCTTCAGCTCTTAAAGAACTTGAAGGACCTCATGCAACAGGTACCTGAAGACTGAAGTCAAGCGAGTTTTTATCAATGCATAAAGTCACTAAGCTTAATTACAATGGCAACAAAATTTTTACAAATAATTAAAAAAGAAAAAATCGATTGAGCACCACAAAAGTATTTCTATACATAATTGCGAGTGACTTCAATGAGATATAGGATGCAGATACAGGAAATTTAAGTATTGACTCGATTTATGACATCATTCTTAAACGAATGACTTCAATGAGATACAGGAAATTAAGTATTAACTCAATTTATGATTAAATAAAAAAAAAGATGTTTTTTAACTGAAAGTAAGGAGCGACATTAAAACTTAAAACGAACAAAAATTACTTCGTCTATGAAAGGGGCTACTTCCTCATCAACGCCCCGCTCTTTACGCTTAAGTTTGACTCTTTCTCCCAACTCTTCTTTTTAAAACAGTAAAAAACTTTAGCGTAAAGAGCGGTGCGTTGATGAGGAAGCAGCCCCTTTCATGTTTGAAGTAATTTCTGTTCGTTTTAAGTTTTAATGTCACTCCTTACTTTCAGTAAAAAAAACTTGTTTTATTTATTTAATTCTGAACGTTTTTGAATCAATGCATGTTTTTACTTGGCTCTGCAGAGGAATAATATAAAACGAAATTTGCATATTTATTTTTTTGGCTAAATGGCTTTCTCATAGTTTTTATCGAATGATTTTGAGAAATAAAGGAGCGGGGGAGGAAGCCTAGTTGCCCTTTTTTGGTTAATTAAAAAGGCAACTAGAACTTTTAATTTTTTACAAATGTTTTTATTAGCAAAAGATATACATAACTTACAAATTAGCTTACGTAACGAACTTTTGTATTCTCATGTTTTTATTACATACATGAGGGGTTCACCCCCTCGTCAGTACCTCGCTCTTTACACTAAAGCTTAAATTTTGTCCCAATTCATTAAGAATGACCCCTGAATCACAAAAGCCGTAGAATAAATAGTTGAAATTACTAAAAATACTTTAGCGCAAAGAGCGAAGTATTAGGAGGAGGTGAGCCCCTCATATACGTAATAATTTCTGTTCGTTTTAAGTTTTAATGCTGCTCCTTACTTCCAGTTGAAAAAACTTTTTAATATTTATTTTTTCATGTGTTTTTTAACTAATGCTAGAAAATCCTGCACCCCCTTCATGAAAATTTTCTTCCCCCATGACAAATTCCTCAATGGAAAGTTCCCCCAACATATCCCCCTCTTCTTAACCCCTCCCCCCAAAAAAGCATCCCCCTGAAAACATCTGTACACTTCCCAATAACCATTACTATATGTAAGCACTGGTCAAAGTTTGTAACTTGTAGCCCCTCCCACTGGGACTGTGGGGGAGTAAGTCGTCCCCAAAGACATAGTTATAAGGTTTTTCGACTACGCTGAATAAAATAGCTATCTCAGAATTTTGATCCAATGACCTTGGGAAAATAATTAGCGTGGGAGGGGGCCTAGGTGCCCTCCAATTTTTTAGTCACTTAAAAAGGACACTAGAACTTTTCATTTCCACTAGAATCAGCCCTCTCGCAAAATTCTAGGACCACTGGGTCGATACGAACACCCCTGGAAAAAAAAAAAAAAAAAAAAAAAAAAAAAAAAAAAAAAAAAAAAAAAAAAAAAAAAAACACGCATCCATGATCTGCGTTCTGGCAAAAAATACAAAATTCTACATTTTTGTAGATAGGAGCTTGAAACTTCTACAATAGGGTGATGGTACGATGAGTCTGATGGTGTGTTTTTCATTAAGATTCTATGACTTTTAGGGGGTGTTTCCCACTATTTTCTAAAATAACGGAAATTTTCTCAGGCTCGTAACTTTTGATGGGTATAAGTGATCTTGATGAAACTTATATATTTAAAATCAACATTAAAATGCGATTCGGAGGGGAGACAATGGAATTCGTGATGGGTGGAAGGGTGCAAATATATTTAATCCAGTACTCACAAAAGAGTATACGGTATATTTTTTCCTTTTTTTTTGGTGACTGTCACCCAACAGGCACCACCCCCCATAATTTTGGCATAGTTTGACCCACAAAGAGATTAAAAGCTTAATCATGTGGTGGCAGAATCAAATTCATCTCTGATTGGTAATACAGGACCCAGAGTTCAATATATTATATAATAGGCGCCCCTACTTCTTCTTCTTTCTTTAATGTTGACTGTGCTAGGGCCAAATGGATATTGAATTGCTGACAATAATGTATAACACCTGAACATATTTAGTCCTAAAAGGCCGTCGTCTTGGCGTTTATTGTAGTGTCAAGGCTCTAAACTGGGAACTCTGCTGCAAAGCAGGATATTTTCCAGTTTAGAGCATTTAAAAATGCTAATTATAGAAGCGCCTCCATGGCCATTCTCCTCCATGGGGCAGATTAAAAATGCGTGAAGTGGGCTTGCTTACAGGTTACATTACCTATAGAGTGAAGCATATTAGTCCATGAGCCCTGCAGGCAGTGGGGCAAGGTCTGTATTCTATATTTGTCAATAAACCCTATTTGAGGTTGTTTTTTTTTTCGAGTTTTATCACTCTTTGTTGAATAAATATAGAATACAGACTTTGCCCCACTGCCCACAGGGCTCATGGACTAATATACTTTGCTCTATAGGAAATGTTACCTGTATGCAAGCCCACTTTATGCATTTTTAGTCTTGTTGAAGGGGGATTTTAGAAACCTAAAAAATGGACGCGCTTCTCTAATAATGACAAAGAACAATATACAATCATCAGAATCTTGCTATAAGCACTAATATGCACTATAGAGCACTTGGAATGAAACTAAACATTTACTCCCATTTTAGATGACTCTAGCAAAGCCATAGCCAATTTATGCTATGCAAGCAGTAAATATGAGGTTTTGAACATTTGGACATAAAAGAACTTAAGCCTCTTGGGGACCCTCAAAAATGATACCTTTCTCTTATTTTTGGCTGGACCTAATAAAAAAGAAACAGCAATTCTTACTTTCTTTGATTCAGGGAAATTGCAATGACCATATTTTAACTTCAGCTTGACTATACTTCCCCCCAACCCTCTGATTTGCAAATGCAAAGAACAAATTATGTATTTCCATGTTTTCTAGTTCTAAATTTGATTGGTTGACTCAATTTGAGGGTAAAGGTTTGAACCTTTAAATGAATGACAATTTTTCAAAAATTTGTACATGGTTTATTCAATCATGATGATTGAATAAAGGATTTTATTCAATCATGATGATTGAATAAAGGATTTTACACAAGTATTTTAGTATGGATAGTACTTAACCACCTTCTTTTTACTCTTATTGTTTCCTTTCTTTTTTGTTGCTAGTAGGGAACTGAATATGGTAGCTGTCTAGTGCCTTCTTTAAAAACTAATTTTATGATTAACATTTTCCTATTTGCAGAAAAATTTTTAACAAGCTAGCCTACTTACTGCTTTCTTCAGTAGTGGTTAGATTAACTAGAAAGATATTGCTGAGCTGCTATGTTACAAAATAGAATTATAGTCAAATAGTAAGTTTTTAGTTGATACTGAGAGCCTTTTCTATGACCAAAGTAAGATAAGTTATTGGTCCATAATGGGCCTAAAATTAAGATGTTAAAATAAATGAGTATATTGAGAAAGAGTATAAAAAACACCCCATGTTATGATTTTCACCTAATTCATAGCTCGATAGTGGACACAGTCTAAATCTAAATTTACTCAACCTACACCTTAACAGAAAACTACATTTTATCAGATGTAACCTAGCGCTTTTTAATACTCTTTTTATTGTTTTTCCTTTCAGTTTTTATGCTAAAAGGGCACAAAACATAATTGTTATTTTAGACCCTCTTTAAAAAGTAATATTAGGATTATTTTTTTCCTACTTTTGGAAAAAATTTGAATAATCTGGCCTTACGTTTTTCTATCTTCAAAGTGGCTAAGTTAGAAAAATAAAACTAAGTAGTGAATGTATGGCCAAAAGAATAGCCTACACCAGGAAGATATTACCAAGCTACTAGGCTATGTTAACCCTCTTCTGATTATGATGTCTTCAAAATTTACCTACTTGACAAGTCAGTAGCAAAGGCTACCTATTGGAATTATGAAACTTTCAACTTTTCTTTATTCAACTCAAAAAATACACAAACAATATTATGCCCCAACAGAGAGCAGAGCTCGTAAGGCTGGGACAGTGCAAAAACATAAGAAAAAACATCAACATCTTATCGTAACAATGATTTCAAAATATAATACGGCAGAAGAAACGCAAAATAGAAAAAAAAAAACTCATAAAAGATAAGTAAATATATAAATATCAGGCAGGAGGGGCGTGGGAGGCCTTCCCAGACACAGGGACACAAAAACAAACACACAAATAAGAAGATCAAATAATTTAAATTTCCATCATCAATGGTGAATAATCAAAATTTTAGCAAACAATTTTTAATATTTGCTTTTTTAAATTTAGCTGAGATTTTTGGGATGGATCAAACAGAATTTTATCATTCAGCTTATGATTGTTAGCAATGAAGGGTATTTGGTATATAATATATATATTAGGTATATATATATATAAATATCAGGCAGGAGGGGCGTGGGAGGCCGTCCCAGACACAGGGACACAAAAATAAACACACAAATAAGAAGATCAAATAATTTAAATTTCCATCATCAATGGTGAATAATCAAAATTTTAGAAAACAATCTTTAATATTTGCTTTTTTAAATTTAGCTGAAATTTTTGGGATGGATCAAACAGAATTTTATCATTCAGCTTATGATTGTTAGCAATGAAGGGTATCTAATCAAAAACCTTGACCTTTCAGAGCTTACAAAAGGAATTTGATACATCCTAGACCTCCAACAATCCGAACGAGGAAGTAAGATTAACAGAGATTTGTCATAGAAATAATTTTTAGAATTTTGGATTTGAAAATGCCCTATGGAAGTATTTAATATTCGTATATCATTTAAATCCAACAAATTTAAGAAGAGGAATAATGTTTTAGTTTCCAAAACATTTTCAAGTTTTGAAGGTTGATGTAAGAAAAATAAAACATTAAAGTGTAACTTTACTTTCAGTTCCCTTCTCTGCTAAGTTTTATATAATAGCCTATTCTATTTTTATATAATATTCTTGGTAAAATTTTAGTTAATTGACTTCTTCCTATCTGGGGAAGGGTTTAGGTTAGGAAAATGAAATTTTCAGGGATGGGTCTACAGGCTAAAGTATGTCCCAGGAAGGTATTTTAAAGTACCCACCCCCACTCCTCCCTCTAGAGGGCCCTGAAATTTGCCTAAATGACATGTCTATACCTATTGAAATTTTGACAAAAGAACATTTTACCTTAATTTTCAGTTACCAGTTGCTTTTTCTCTGCCTTTAGTTCTTAAAATCCAATTCCTGTTATTTGATTAGAATTTTGAGCCATATCAATGCTTTTTTTCAAAATTTATAAAATGTATTTGCATATCTTTAAAACCTTATAAAATGGAATTGACCAAAGTTATGAAGCTGAAAACAATTTTGTTGTACTTTCAATTGAGCAGAAGATCTATTTTGCAAGATTTCACTTTTATAAAACACATATTTTAAAGGTCATCAAAAGTCAGGGCCCTTGGAGGTAGTTGCTTCAAAATACCTCCGGGAACATATTTTAGTCTGTAGATTTATTCCTAAGTTTCATTTTCCTAACTTAAACCCTTTCTGAGATAGCAAGAAGTCAATTAACTAGAATATTACCATATTCTCTGCTAGGTTCTGCCTATAGGTTTTCAAGATACAAATTATGTAATTTGAGTAAAATTAAGCCATAGCAATGAGTTTTTCTTTTAATTAAAACTAGGAAAAGTGTTTAACATCTTTAAAACTTTGTAACCTAATCTGGAAATGATTAAAGTTGTGAAGCTAAAAATGCTTTGATGTAGGCTACTTCATTCAGGCAGAAGATTTATTTTACAAGATTTCACTTCTATAACAGGAAGATTTTTGCAAAAGGTCAATGCCTAATAGAGGGATTGGATAGGTAGGCTATTCCAAAGCACCCATCCAGGACAAAGACTACTTCTAAACTATATATCCATCCCTGAAAGTTGCATTTTTCCTAGCTTATCCACTTTTCAAGGTCGCAACTAGTAGGCTAAGTCAAGCTCATCTAAAATTTTACAAAAAGAATTCATTCCAAAAACAATCATTCGAGTTGGGAAAGCATAAAAAAAACCAAGTAGTTAACTTATTTCATATATAGGAATCTACCGAATCCTGAACTAGACACAATATTTCAAGTTCAAATTTCATCTATTGAAATTTTGAAATGAAATTACAGAAAAAGTGAAAGAGTAAAATAAATAATTCACTTACGAATTGCCACGACAAGCTCCGTAGAGCAAGTGAAAAATCAGTCAAGATCGGGAAACTCCATTGCAAAAAGAAGAAAAGATTTATTTCGAAAATGAAAACCCTATCAGCCAGTCATGTTTGGGAAGAAAACGGCTATAAATAGTCTCAGAAAGAGGTATGAATCTACAGACTAAAGTATGTACCGGGAAGGTATTTCAAGTACCCACCTCCACTCCGTCTCCCTCCAGAGGGCCCTGAAATTTGCCTACATGACAGGTCTATACCTATTGAAATTTTGACAGAACAACATTTTACCTTAATTTAAGTTACTAGTTGCTTTTTCTCTGCCTTTAGTTCTCAAAATGTAATTCCTGTTATTTGAATAGAATTTTGTGCCATATCAATGTTTTTTCTCAAAATCTAGGAAATGTATTTGCATATCTTTAAAACCTTATAAAATGGAATTGAGCAAAGTTATGAAGTCGAAAACAATTTTGTTGTACTGCAATTAAGCAGAAGATCTATTTTGCTAGGTTTCACTTTTATAACACACATATTTTTAAAGGTCAGGACCCTCTAGAGGGAGAAGGAGTGGAGGTAGTTGCTTGAAAATATTTCCCGGGACATACTTTAGTCTGTAGATTCGAAAGTTCCACTTTCCTAACCTAAACCCTTTCTGAGATAGCAAGAAGTCAATTAACTAGAATTTTACCGAAAATTCAATCCTTGAATTCAGTCTAAGATTACTTCTAGATTACTATTGGAGGAAGGGGAACAAGAAAGGGACCTTTCTATTATAAAAAAACAAGGGGAGATGGAGGAAACCAGCTGTGATAAGAAATGAGCAAAGTTTATGTCGTTCTGCTCAGCTTTGAGCAGGGACCAGGACATAGTTAGTAGTATAAGGATACTCCACCAGGAAAAAGACGGAGGTCTTGGATGCTCTTTGCTCCCCCTTAAAAAAAAATAATGTCAGACTGAACCACCATCAGTGTAAATTCATCAATGAAATTACGAGATTTATCAAGACACGTTGAAAGTGCAATAAAGGTTAAGGTATTCAAAACTTTACCGGTAGTATCTGCAAATACCTGAAATGAAATCACAAAATATCTGAAACACATCCACACTGTTTATAAAATTTAAAGTTCAGAGGCTAATAGGTAAATATAAAATTTTATTCCCTGTTTGTTTTCATTTTTCTTTTTTTTTACAAGTTTCACATATATAATTCACTCGTCAGCACCTGCCAACAGTTTATCATATCAGTATATATAGTATATAATATTTAGTATATAGTATTTAACAGTATATCAGTATATAAAATATATATAATTTCAGTGATCCATGCAGCATTCGCGTTGTCTTTTAGAGGACAATTTAGGAATAAATACGGAGCTTTGAAGAATTTTCGTCATTATGTAGAAAAAAGCCTGTTTAGCTCAAGACGGTTGGCTGAAAAGAATAATCTTCGGCATATCTTCTTTTATAAATTTGTCTACAGTATCCCTCAGCACAAAAAGTATCATGCTGATTATAAAACTGTCAGTATAAAAAGTATCAACTAATTTGCTACCTACAGATACCAGGATAATGCCTGGATAATTACCACACTCACTCTTATCACCTTTCTTATACAGTGGTATAAACGGTTTAATTAGCATTTTCTTTAAATCGTTAGGTACTTTTCTTTTTTTTAATCATATTCATAATCTCCAGTATTTGACTTCCAGCCTCAGAGTCAGTATATTTAAGGAACTCCTTTACCAAACTGTCAGCACCTGGGGCCTTATTATTTTTATTTCGTTTAGTACCATCGCGTATTCTTCCTCACAAAATAAATCTTCCTTCATATCCAAGGCATCACAAACTTTTTTATTTTCCTATATATCTTTTCCTGCAGCTCTATCTCGCTTTAGTACATTCTCAGAATGTTTTGCCCATCTCTCGTTAGCTCTTTCCTTATATTTAGCTGTGGCGCCATTCCTTCCTTTAACTGAGAAAAGTCCAGAATGACTACTCCCTCTCAAATTATTAACATAAAAGTAAAATATTTTACTATTACATCATCTAGCTGCATCTTCTAGGTCCTTTGCAATTTTGTCCATGGTCTCCACCCCACGCCTCCTTACTTCATATTTTAATGCTTTTTCCACTTTCTTAACAGTTCTCTTGTTTCTATGTGATCCATCACTCGGATAATTCTTGTACAATCTTATTATCTTCTGTTTTAAACATATAGCTTTTTCACTAAAATTCCTAGCTGCGTTCCTAACTTTCTTTCCTAAGACACCATCAGCAAATTCACAAGTTATTGTCCTAAAATTATTGCCCCAGGGCGTGACTTGCAACCCTTACCCTGAGGGCTCTGGGGTTCTTATTATCCTTAAAGATATAATGTCGGGACCTTTAAACTATGCTGTAAAAACTACTATCTTAAAATGTTTGATTAGGTGTGTTGGAGGAAATGATTGGAGTTGAGAAGGAGGTTGGTTGCTAGATTACTTTTAACTTTTAAAAAGGGTACCATGACTTCCGATTTCAAATTGAATAAGCCCCAAGTGAATTTTATACAAGCAACCATTGCATAAAAAACTTATATACCCCCATTGTATAGCTTACAACCCTTGCCCCAGGGCTTTGGAGAGTTGTGTCAACATTTGGCATTGTTACATGTTTTTTTTTTTTACTATTTTGCCTTAGAGTGAATATTTCACAATTTCAATCAGATGCGTTTCATAAAAGAGTGGTAGTAAGAGGGCTCGTTGACTTTTATCGGTTTTAGTCTTAAAGAGGGGCTATAACTTCAAATTTTCAAATAAATGAGCCACTTCACAAGTTTATAAGACTATACTTTCCGTAAAAACCTTAAATGCCCATGACTCATAACTTACAAGCCTTGCCCCCAGGCTCTGGCAGTTTATAACAACCCAAAAGCCTTTATGATTTTTGAGCTATTCTGAATATAATAGTTATTCTTATAATTTCAATTGTCAGCATTTTCAGAAAAGACGGCGTATAGGAGGGTTGGGGTAGGGAGATAGTTGCCCTTTGATCACTTTGAATCTTGAAAAGGGCGCTAAAACTTTGATTACTTGTCCAAAGAGACCCCTCTGAAGTATACATGACCACTTGTTCTATGAAAATTTTATATGGCCCAAGGCTTGACTTACAACCCTTACCTTGAGGGTTGTGGTGTTCTTATTATCCTCAAAAACATAATGTCGAGGCTCTTCAACTACGATGAACAAAGTTACCAACTCAAAATTTTGATTGGGTGTGTTGGAGGAAATTGTTGGCATGGAGGGGGGGGGAGGCTGGTTGCTTTCAAATTACTTTGAGACTCAATTACTTTTTTAGGGCTCTCGGGAATTCTGTCAACCCTAGAGGTATTGTTACTTATTATTTGGATTATTTTGAGCAAAATCACTATCTCATAACTTCAATCAGTTGCGTTTAGTGAAAACAAGGGTAGGCAGAGGGGTGTAGTTACCTTCCATGACTTTTGAGTCTTTCAATGGAGCTATAACTTCAAATTTCGACCAAATGAGATTCCTTTAAAGTTTTTACAACCATCCCTTCCATAAAAACCTTAAATACCCACGAGGCATAACTTACAACCCTCACCCTATCGGGCCATTTTGATTAAAATTCTAATAGTAAGATTTCGATTGGATACATTTTTGGACACTTCGAAGTGTGTGTGTGTGGGGGAGGGGCTACTGCCCTCCAATCACTCCGAATCTTAAAAAGGCAATAAACTTCTGATTACCAATCCAATTGACCCCTTCCGAAGTTTGTACGATCACCATTACCATATGCTCCTAGGGTATAACTTACAACACTTGCCCTGAGGACGGTTGAGAAGTTGTCATTTTAAAAGACGTAATTATTGAGCCTTTCAACCATGTTGAACAAAATGGCTATCTCAAAATTTTAATTGGATGTGTTTGAGGAAATGCTAAGCACATGAAGGGGACAAGTTGCCCTCTAATCACATTCGGCTATCTAAAAGGACGCTAAAATTTGACAATGTTGAACATAGAAGGAACAATTTTAGAACAAAGTTTTAAGAGAAGAACTGTGCGATTTTAGAAAAGGTAGTGTATTTGTGGACCAAATTTTTACTCTTTGGTTGATAATTGAGATGTTCCTTTGTTGTCAAACACCTTTGGTCCTCAATTTTATAGATTATAAGCAGGTGTTTTATTCTATTGATAGAAGAGCTTTAGGAAATGTCTTATTCTTGTATGATATACGAGACAAATACATTAGAGTGATTAGTGCTATGTACGAAAGTAATACTGCTGCGGTTAAAGTAGGAATAGAGGTTAGCGGCTGGTTTTGTATTAAATCAGGAGTTAAGCAGGGTTGTGTTCTATCTCCTATTATATGTATCATTTTGATGGACTTTATCTTAATGAGGTCAGGAAAGGCAATGGGAGAGCATGGAATCAAATGCAGATGTAAAACTCTCCTTGACTCAGATTATGCTGATGATTTAATCATACTAGATGAAAGTGTAAGCAAAACAAATAAACTTTTTTAGATATCGAGAGTTCGGGGTGGTAGAATAGGTTCGAAAACTAATTTTAAGAAGACTAAGTAATTAGGGTTAGGAATAAGTGAAGACGAAAAGGTGACGTTGGGTAACAAATAGAATGTTCAGATGGGTAGTTTTACTTACATTGGTAGTATTATTAGTACGGACGGTGGAAGCAGTGAGGATGTTTAAAATAGAAGAGCCAAGGCTCAGTGTGTTTTTTCACAGCTAAAAAAGTTTGGAAAATAGGAAGAGAAGTCCACAAACCGAGATTAAAATAATGGAAGGTACAGTGATGACAGTGGTCAAATATGGCTTTAAAGTATTGGTGCTCGGGAAAGCGGATGGAGATTTACTAGATTTTTTCCAGAGAAATTGCCTACGGATTGTTCTGGGTACGCGGCTGACTGAAAGCATTTCAAACAGTAGGTTGTACGAAAAATGCAGATCAATCCTATTTTCTAGGGTTAAAATGAAAGAAAATTTGAGATGGCTACGCCACGCTCTAAGGAAGAAGGATGAGAAATTGCTGAAGATGGTCTTTTTTGACCAACTGTATAGGGTTAAACGAAAAGCAGGGCGTTCTCGTCTGGGATGCGAGGATGTCATAAAATTTTTTTATAGGAAATGGGAGCTTCCTGGCAGGATGTAAAGAGAGAGCCTTCGAATAGATTGGGATGGAGGAGGATCACGCTTAGCTGTGTTGGTCTCAGGTGGTTTGATGCTATGGTGAGAGGATCGTTTGTAGTTGGGTTGGTCTCAGGCGGCTTGATACTGCGGTGTGCTGTTGTTAGTAGTAGTAGTAGTAGTAAACCTTTCAAATCTCAATCAAAGTTCTTTTCGAAGTTTTTACGACAACTCTTTTGATACAAATTGACCAAAAAAAACATTGTTCCAACATCGATCTTTACTTTGGCAGCGCTTTCGCACTGCCTATGATCAAATTGGTTCGCTCAAGGTATGTAGTTGGGTTGGTCTGTGGTTCCATAGCGTAAGTTTATAAGCTCTTTTACGTAAGTAAATTACAGAGTTAAAGAAATTAAACTTAGGATTTGTAATGTGTTCAGCCTAAACAATCGAAAGTAACATGAATTGCTCAAATTCAATCTAAATGATTTAGATTGTGTTAATATAAATCTTATGAAGGCAAGGTTCATTTAAACTAATTTGGATAGACAGGGCTGTTTAAAGGAAAGACTGGGACAATGTGCTCTGGGTCATGCGACTTGCAGAGGAGTGGGGTAAAGGGGATTTTGAATCAGTATTTATGTTTGGGTTGGAAGGGGGTGCTGTAATTAATTTTGTCTCAGGTGTAACTAAAAATTCAAATGGTCCTGCATTTGTAGAACTACCAGCATATTATTTTACTATGTAAATATTTGATAATTTTTTATCCTGCAAAAAAACAGCACAGCAAGCTTCCTACTACTAGACTCACAAACAAAAATACAGATTCCATATTTTTCTCCTCGCGGGGGTTCCATTTGTTAGATAAAACCCTTATTGCTAATGTTACTTCATTTTTTTTTCTTTGAGAATTAAATAATGCATATTCTTCAAAGAAATGACAAAATTTCTTTGAGTAAAGTTCAGTCGAATAAAAATTTAATTTTGATTAGAGTTTTTCTAGTATTTACTTTCTTAATTTCAAAACAATTTTCCATTTTTTCTTGAAAACTTCGGCCGAATAAGAATTTGTTAGTCAGTAATTTGGATAGCGAAAAAATAACCTTATCTTAAAACATGACGTTTTCAACATAAAAATTTAAAAACGTATAAACATGGCTATGGTAATTTTATTTCTTTGAATGCTGAATTAATACCTTAGATATAATATTTTATACTAGTCATGTATTATTATTTGAACTATTTTTAGTGAATTCCAGAAGCAGTGTCTCAATTATGGTGTGAGGGATGTTTTTCTAACCATGAATACAAGTGGTCTAAGGGAATGAAACTTGGATTTCCAGAAAAGTTGAGTCTGAGAAGGAACTTTTAAGTTAAATAGCTTTTGGTAAAATTCTAGTTTATTGACTTTTGTCTATCTTGGAAAGCGGTTAGGTTAGGAAAATGAAACTTTCAGGGATGGTTCTAAAGGCTAAAATATGTCATGGGAAGGTATTTTGAAGTACCAACCTCCACTCCTTCCCCCTCTAGAGGGCCCTGAAATTTGCCTACATGACTGGTTCATACCTATTGAAATTTTGTCAAAACAATATTTTAACTTAATTTTCAGTTACCAGTTGCATTTCTCTGCCTTTAGTTCTGAAAATGCAATTCCTGTTATTTGAGTAGAATTCTAAGACATATCAATGGTTTTTTTTAAATATAGGAAATGTTTTTTGTGAAGCTGAAAACAATTTTGTTGTACTTCATTCAAGCTGAAGATTTATTTTGCAAGGTTTCACTTTTATAATACACATATTTTTAGAGGTCATCAAAGGTCAGGACCCTATAGAGGAAATAGAGGTAGGTACTTCAAAATACCTTCCCTGGAAACACTTTAGACTTTAGACCCATCCCTGAAAGTTTCATTTTCCTAACCTAACCCCTTTCTAAGATAGCCAAAAGTCAATAAACTAGAATTTTACCTTAGCACTTGTAATTGTAAAAAATAGGCTAGTTGTCTCAGTATAAATCAAACTTTCAGGGATCCAACATCTTAATCAGGCAATAGGAAAGCCAAGGTCTATAGGCTACCATAATTTTCTTCTTTAAGTGAGTATATATAGATACACCAGCCCTATTTTATGCCAAATCTATATGCTAAGATATTAATCTTTTGACAGAATAGGCTACAATTTTAATAAATTTTTAAGAGCTCTGGTTCTTTTTGCAGATATCTTTGTTCATTCTATTCTAATCAGTTGTCTTCTTACTTTGATAAAATTGCCATTAAAATTTTATCTTCAATATTCTATTTGACTGGGAGTTATGATATCTTAATACTTGATGAGTACAAAAAAAACAAAAAAACAAGCTTATACTTTTATTACTCATCATGATCCACAGAACCTCATAACTATATGATTAAAAAAAAGAAAAGAAAAATCAATAAATATATTCTCCAAATCAGTCCAATTTAAATGAAGAAAGTAAACTTGGCTTCTGACCTTAAATTGCTTGCCAAATTTACTTCTTTTATATTCCTCAGTTTAGTCCAGAAATCATGCCCTGTTATAATTCTTGGTGACTTTAACTGCAATCTCGACGATCATTCCTGCCCTCGGGCTGTACTATTGCTGAACGCCTTACCAAGCGGATTTAAAGTTGCTAAGAAGGATAAGTGCTATTCCTATATCAGTACCGCAAAAACCGTCTCAAATCTTGATCATGTAGTAACTTACAAACTGGACCTAGAGTCAGTCTCGGTTGGATCTGACGGTGCCTATTCGGATCATTTACCTCTCTCTTTTGCAATACCAGCCGTCAGTCCCCAGTGTGCTCCAAAAACCAAGCCTGAGCCAGCACGTGATTGGAAAAAAGTAGTCCGTGAGCAGTTCCAGCTCAATTGTGAACAAATTTTGAAGAAAATTAAAGTGCCTTTCCACCTCCTACAGTGGGATTGTGACCTAACGGAAAGCGAGATACGCCTGCAACTGAACATGTATTTCTACGAAATTTGCCACTCCTTGAGAGTAGCTGAAAGGGTTGCTGTCCCATTACGTAGCGTCCGACGTGGGTCGCGAGTGAAAGGATGGGCCTCTAACAGTGAGCTTGTGAAGGCAAGAGCAGCTGCCAAGTTCTGGCTGGGGGTTTGGCACGAGTGCGACCGGCCAAGAAGCGGGGTAGTCAATGAATTGCGGGTTTATACAAAACGGCGGTTCGCGAAAGAGCTACGAAAACATCGTAGTAGCCTCAAACGGGAAACAGTTTCAAAAATCATTGAAAACCCTAATTTGGTCTGGAAGCTCCGTGCCAGGCCTGTAGAAAGTACGGGACAAAATGCTAGTGATATAGATGAGGAAATATGGGTAGATTATTTTGCTGCTGAATTCTCCCCACCAGATGAAGTGAAAAACAAAAAGTTTAGCGAAGAGCTCGATCAGCTTATGACGAAAGAGCATAATTACCTCGTGATTTCTAGTGCGAAAATAACCCACCTTTGTCAAAAATTAAAGAAGAAATTATCCGCCGGTGCCGACCAAATCTGTGCTCTACACCTACTGAATGGTGGTCCAGTTCTATCGGAGCATTTAGCAATAGCTTACCAAATTATACTAACACATGGTATTGTACCGGACATTTTCTGTTTAGGTGTGATCACTCCAGTTTTGAAAAAGGGTAAACCTGCTCATCGAACCATCGTATAACCAAATATGATGTACGGCGGGCTTTTGATTCGGGTATCCATTCTCAGAATATGGTTGAGCTGAGAAAGTCCGGAGTTGACCGTGCTATTGTCAAACCCTTGAACGACATGTATAGTAGGCTCAAGGTCCGTATTAAACTGTCAGGTAAATTAAGTCGTAGGTTTGCTGTGGTGAAGAAAGGTATAAAACAGGGAGCCGTATCATCACCTGATCTGTTCAACAACAGCATATCGACGGCCCAGTCAAAAGTGGCCCCTTGCTGTATTTTTAAAGGCATTGACGTGTCCCTAGTTGGGTTTGCAGATGACCTTCTAAACTTTTCAAGAATTTTGTCTTCTTTGGAATCTAACTTTAAAATTTTGGAGATGGAGTATGATGAAATTGGGTTGAGTTTTAATGTGACAAAATGTGAAGTACTGTTATTTAACTGGAATGCCTCTCAACCCGAAATCCAACTAGGGTCACAGGTGGTCATGCCCTCTAAGTCAATTGTATACCTGGGTCTGCCGATCGGTGAAACTCTTCAGCATACACGAGCACTGCTTGTAAAGCACATCGAGAAGAAGATCAGGTCAGCTTATGGAGCTTCGGTTTCCTCCAAGCGTAATCTAAATAGGTCGCTGCGTGCACAAATATTTGTTGCTGTTGCCTTACCCCATGTTCTTTACGTTTCGCCGTTCTGGAAATTACTTACAAATTCGAATAAAGTAACTATAAGAAGAATATTCTTCAGGTACCTCAAGTTCCTACTTGAGATGCCATTAAGAACAAGTAATTCTTACCTAACGAGGCGGTATTCAGTACCTGACCCATTTACTGCGGTGGAAGCGTGTCTTGAAAAGTACCGTGATAGAGTAGAAGCGAGTAACCACCAGTGGACCGCCATTCTTACATAGTTGTATTATAGTTCCTTCGTGATTATTTTCATTTCAAGAAGTTTCGTTGTGTTTTGTATGTGCGTTTTCTTCTCTTTTGTTTTTTATCCGTCTTTTGTTCAATTGTGACGGGTTTTTTCCAATATATTTATTATTTATTTATTATTATTATTGATTTGACATATTTTATTTTGCCAAAGTTGAACAGTGATCAATATAATAATCAAATGTGGTCTTCATCACAAGAGTTCAATAATGTACTTTCAACTCTTGGCTTCTTAGAAATATATTTATTTTAGGATTGTTGATCTGATCTGTATTATAAAGAATAATGATTCAATGTATTTTCATCAGCTTGCAAAATTTGAAACAAATTAAAACTGTTGTGGCTCTTTTAGTGCTATCATATATTCAAACTGCTCAAATATTTTATTAATTCATGACATTGTGAGTTTGTTTTGTGAAGTAGAAGTTTACAGGACTGACATTTTTGTAATCCTATAAAATCCAAATATTTTGTCCCTGTGAAATATTGAGTCACTTGAAAGATGGAAAGTGATAATCCTTAATTCAAGATTAAAATTAAAAAAGAAATTGCAAAGAAATAGGGTAAACACAACAATGATTCAGCAGTGTAATTTTGGAACTACTGTTGAAATTGTCTTTCAAAACAGGATAGCTCTGCTTAGTTGTGACTTGGAACACCATCTCTTGAAGCTAGATATTTATTTTCAAAAGACTATCACAAGCTCTATAGAGCCAAATTTGCTTTATATGTCAGTAAAAGCTAAGAAAAAAAA
Organism: Artemia franciscana; assembly: GCF_032884065.1. Taxonomy (NCBI): domain Eukaryota; kingdom Metazoa; phylum Arthropoda; class Branchiopoda; order Anostraca; family Artemiidae; genus Artemia; species Artemia franciscana. The sequence goes on from NW_027062684.1 coordinate 24,691, forward strand.
ATTCTAATCAGTACATTAAGTCAAACACTTAAAATTAAAAAGAAATTAAAAAAGCAAAATCATCAAAGTTAAAGGGCAGATCAGTAAACTTAACAATTAAATTACAAAAACATTGCAGTAAATCAAAAATAAAAATGGCAATAGAGGAAAAGGGGAATTTGGCAAGTACATAATCACAAATTATTATTAAGGTGTTCCAGAATAAAGGGGATACAACTTTTACAAAACCTTTCTGTAACAGCATAGATTTGAGAGTAAGTTGGGATTGCTAAGGAGGCTGACCAGGGGAGTTGGAGTCTAATGGGATTGTGAAAATCACGGAGTAAGTCCTCAGTACAGGGATTAGAAATGATTGATTTAGTGAAAAGCAGGCAAATTTTTTCCCTCCTTTCTTTTAAGGTGGTAATACATGCAGCTTTAAGGAAGTACACACCTTTTACAAACACCAGTCATGATCTGGAAAAATCTGGTTGTACTGTTTTTGGTTTTTACACAACATTCCAATTCTTCATAAAGTGCTATAATCATATCTACTGTTTAGTACATATGAGCCTTAGCATTTATAGGCTAAGTTTATTAGTCACGTTTTTTGGAGTATTGTTAATGTAGATATTGAAAATTGTCAGTCCCAAAACAGTTTCTTGAGGCACCCCACTTAAGACATCTGCTATTTCAGAATAGGAAGCTGTACCACCTTCACCCAAAACTCCTACCCACTGCTTTTTTACCTTCAAGAAGGATATAATCCAGTCCACCACACCCTCTTCAATATCAATTGCCTTTAGTTTCAATTGGGGCTTATGATGACAGACTTTATTGAAGGCTTTAGCAAAGTCTAGCAGAACCATATGAACTGCAAGACTTTGATCAAGGAGCTCAGTTATATAATTATACGAGTCAATCAGATTTGTTTCAACAAATCTATTTTGATGGAATCAGTGTTGATGTTTTGATAGAATGTTACTTGTGGCCAAATGTTTGAGAACAGCAGCATTTACAATGCCTTCAAGGATTTTCTAAACAGCAGAGATAATATTGATTGGCAAATAATTGAGAGCTTTTGTGTCGTCACCTCCTTTATGTATTTTAAGATATGGGCAACTTTCCAGTCCAATGGTAATACTTTGGTGTCAATAGACTTTTGGAAGAGTCTTGAGAGTGGCAGTGCTAATTGGGTGTGAGCTTCCTTTAAGAGTCATGAGTGAATGCCATCTAACCCAACAGACTTATATGGATTAAGCTTTTTAAGCCAAGATTAAAGCTCAGCCCTATCCATTATTATTGGAGACACTTGAGCATTAATTATATAGTGTGGTGGAGTTGTGGGCAGTGTCTACAAGTGTGAAAACTGATGTAAACTGGTGATTCATGGTGTCAGCGATTTTTGAGGGTCATTTAACTGGATTCTATTTCAAATCAGCTTGGTAATCATGTGCCTACCATGTTTGTGTGCAGAAGCATATTTCCAGAACTTCTTGGGGTTAGTTTTTGAGGTTGCCACAATGGCCTCCTTGCAATTCTCTATCAATTTTATGGATACTGCTTGAGCTTTGTTCCTTGCAGCTTTGACCTCAATTAGGTAGTCAACCCTATGTGGGTTCTTGTTTCTGAGCTTTAACAGTTTCTTTTTCTTGTTCCTGGCCATTTTCGTTTCCTTGGTCATAAAAGGGAGAGTTCTCGGTTTACATCTCCATAGGATAGCTGTGATTTTATTGATGTTGTCTAACAACACGTTTTTCATCATCTCCTATGCATCTTCTACCTCTATAAATTTGACAAATCACCAATCAAACTAACTGAGTTAATGCTGGATTTGACTATAGTTTGTATACACACGTTTAATCAGGTTTGATGTCTTAGTCAAAATCAGCATTTTATTGCAATGTTGTCACTACTTTCCAATGGTTCTATGCATCTATGTTAATTAGTGACTCAGGATCACTCATTAAAATGAAATCAAGGAGCAAAGGGTTTTGTCCTTCAAGAAATTTCTACTGGAAACGTCACCACCTGGAATATTGATGGAAGAAATCAAGAGGGCTGCTTATTTTCACCTCATCATGATAGTGGGTGATTCTGGTTTCCAGGAGGAAATACTTCCTATTAAATACACCACTTTCTACTCTGTCTGCCTGCTCTTATTTCCATTTTCTGGTTAGAACTCAATATCAATAGTCTTTTACAAAGTCATTTTACATATTAGCTTACTTAGCATGCCTAAAACAACAAATCACTGCAAAAACATAAGGCTAAATATACAAAAATATGTGGCGTGCTACTGAAGGTTTTTCTCCTTGCTAGCGCGCCTTTCATTGGCAGCACATGACCAATAAATTGGGGTCCATCCTTACTTGTGCTGCCAGTGTATTGTCAACTCTTTGTACACAATTAACAGCATAATATAATGCTCAAACTAAAAAAAAAGTCACTGTTTTATTGTCCTCCATCATGTTGTGTTTTTGAAAAGTTTGCTGTGAAAAAGGCTACAAATGTTATATAACAATGACAAAACCAATATTTAAAAAAAAGTAGACCAGCTAGAAACTAAATTTGTATTTGCTAGTATCTTTGCAAGGTGATCAAAAATTTTGTGGAAGTATTCTTTAGAAATAAAGGTCAACTAAGTTGTTTCCCTCTTTTTGGCAAAAGGGATTTACTTGTCACTCAAGCAAATTTAGCTTTCCACAAGGTTACATACAATTATATCAAGAAGACCTAAATTGACTATGCAGCAATTAGAACACTGTTGAGTGACTTGGACTGGGGATGGCTGCTTTTGGGAGATGTAGATCAACAATGAATCATTTTTTAGGAAAAGCTCACAGTACTCCAAAAAAAGTCAGTACTGGTACAAGTCTGAATGCTGAAAGTCTTAATTTTGAAAAGCTTACTGAACTCGAGGTGGTTTCAGAATCAAATTTGATAGATATTATAGCTGTTACTGAAGTTCAATCCCATGACCCAGGGTACCTATTCGTGACAAATTATTCAGAGTCTATTAAACTCTGTCCTTCAGACCACCCACTCAGGAAAAAAGGTGGCAGATTTTTGTTCTTTACTAAGAATCACCTTTACCCAAAGGTTATTCAAGTCCCTAACTTATCCGAGTATGATGGAATCCTCTGGCTAAGTGTTAGACCAAAAGTACTCCCTTGTCCATTTAGTATTATTGCAATAGCTGTTTTCTATTACTCCCCAAATCAAAATATTGAGTCAAAACGTAGTTTTATCCAGCAATTACAGGCAAGTGCTGATTTTGTTATTTCTAAGTACCCCAATGCTGGCCTTTTTTTAGTTGGCGATTCCAACGACCTTAAAATGGATTCTTTTTTTGCTTCACTTAAAGTAAAGCAAATTGTTAAAACACCAACGACTCGGGGAAATACCTCTCTTGATGTTATTTTAACTAATATGTACAATTTTTACAGCCCTCCCTCAACTTTGCCCCCATTAGGTGGGAGTTATCATCTCTCCATTCTTTTGTCCCCCTCCTCAAATTTTAGGCATACTTTCTCAATAGCTTATAGAACTTACTGCCCTCTTCAAAATTCTGGTCTTCTTTCTTTCGGTATGTGGCTGAGTACTGAAGATTGGTCCAACGTTTATAGTTTAAAAACCTTGATGAGAAAACAGCCACGTTTCTTAAAAAGCTAATTGATAAATATCAAATTTGTTTCCCAGAAAAAAGGTTTAAAAGGTGCTCAAGTGATAAACCCTTTATTAATCAAATAATAAAAACACTAATTAGAACCAAATTGAAGCTATTTAAAAATGGTAAACTCGATAAAGCCAATATACTAAGAAAATTAATTAAAAGAGAAATTCGTAAATTTTCACAATCTTACTACAAAAACAAGATCAAAGAATTGTTCACTAATAAGCCCAAAAACTGGTATTCCGAGGTTAAAAAGCAATGCGGCAGGAGTCTTGACCAGCTTAATTTCAACTTACCAGAGTCCCCTGATGTTACTGCAAATAGTCTAAATAAATTTCTCGCTTCCATTGTCTGGAGCCTTCCAGCATTGCCAATCCAATTATCAACAGGAGCCCCACCCCCCTTTTACCGACTGTTTCCCCGTCTGAGATAGAAAGAAGAATTGACAAACTAAGGAAGACAAGTGTTTGTCCTTTGGATATACCGTTTCCTCTTATTAGAGCCTTTGGTGACTTCCTGTCTAAGCCCTTGTCTGTCCTGTTTAACGAAACTACTAAGTCTGGGCAAATTCCAACAATTTGGAAACAGGGTTTCATTACCCCTTTGAAAAAGAAAAACGGAAAGCCCGGCTTTGAAGGCGTTCGACCTATTACACTTACTCCTATTTTTTCAAAATTGTATGAAGGATTCCTTTCAGATTTGCTTAAGGAAAAAATCCTACCACTTACTGAACTGAAACAATTCGGAAACCTAAAATCAACTTTTACTTCCCACTACCTTGATTCTCTTATTGACCACATCGGGAAAATCCTCAAAAAGCCTAATTCCTGGCTAAACTTAATTTCCATTGACCTTCAGAAAGCCTTTGACCTTGCTAACCACAATATTTTAATTGAGAAACTTGAAAGCGAGTTCAATATTTATCCCTTACTGGTAAAATTAATTGCCTCCTTTTTAACAAATAGATCATAGGTGGTTAAATACTAGAACCATTGCTCAAATCCTCTCCCTATCTACAATGGCATACCTCAAGGAACTCTCCTAGGCCCCTTCCTTTTTTCAGTAATGATTAACAGCCTTGCGAAAGAAGTTCCTGACTGTTGGAAATTTGTTGATGACCTAACGATTGTTGAAAGTTGCTTCAGAAATTTAACAAGCGACCCTATGAGTATTCTCAATGAAATTGGAAGCGAAGCTTTGGACCTAGATATGACAGTAAACCCCTCTAAGTCCATGATAATGCCGATTCGTTTCCTCAAATCCTTGCCCTGTTTTCTTAATCCTATCCCTCCTGAAATTTATGCGTCCTCGGTTAAATTACTTGGAGTCACAATTTCTTCAAACTTAAAGTGGGATGTCCACGTAAAGACATCATCCATAAAGCTAATTCGTCATTCTTCGCTGTCCCATTGTCTGTGCATATAAGTAGATTGTCAGGTTTACCGACTCTTAAACATGCAACATATAATTGTTCATGGGAAAAACAATCCGTATTCAGATCTATACCTCATTATTGTAATGATTGCCCTTGAGCTTTGTTGATGGTGATTGCTAATTGAACATTCCCTGTGTCCCCGTCGTCATTTATATATCCCCCTGTGCCCCCCGGCGTCCCCGTTGTACTTGTGTCCCTGTGTCCCGGTCGTCATTTAGATTCCCTGTGTCCCGGTCGTCATTTGTGTCCCGGTGTCCCAGTCTGTAATTTCTCTTTGAGTGTCCATATGATGAAATAAATAAATTTTTAATTTTTTTTTGGTTTTTACCTTTTTTTTTTAGCTTTTTTAGTTTTTTCTTTTTCTTTTTAGTTTTTTTTTTGTAGTTTTTACCTTTCTTTTTATTTTTATTTTTTTTTTAGTTTTCTTTTTCTCCTTTATTTTTCAGTTTTTTTCCTTTTTTAGTTTTTTTTTCTTTTTTAGTTTTGAAATAAATTTTTTGTTTTTTTTCTTTTTTCTTTTTAGTTTTTTTTTTGTTTTTACCTTTTTTTTAGCTTTTTTAGTTATTTTTTGTAGTTTTTACATTTTTTTATTTTTTTTTATTTTTGTTTTGTTTTATTTTTGTCCTTTATTTTTCAGTTTTTTTCCTTTTTAGTTTTTTACCTTTTGTTTTTTTTGTTTTTTTTTAGTTTTTTTTGTAGTTTTTACCTTTTTTTAGTTTTTTTATTAGTTTTTAGTTTTATTTTCTTTTTTGTTTTTTTTGTAGTTTTTACCTTTTTTTTTTTAGTTTTCTTAGTTTTTTTTCTTTTTAGTTTTTTTGTAGTTTTTACCTTTTTTATAGTTTTTTTCTTCTTTTGTATTAATACTAAAGTCAAGGTTCGAACCTGGAACCTCTCGAACCTAGAACCTGGAACATAACGCGTTACCAACTCAGCTACATCGGCTTGAATACTTTCGTTTTTGAATTGGTATATGATAGAAATAATTCAGACGTCATATGCAGACAGACAGACAGACAGACAACATATTTTTATATATATAGAATTTTTATATATATAGACTAGCTGTTGGGGTGGCGCTTCGCGCCACCCCAACACCTAGTTGGTGGAGGCGCTTTGCATCCCCCAAGCCCCCCCGCGCACGTAAGTCGTTACGCGCCATATCAGTTACGCGCCATTGTAGTTGTGTCCCTGTGTACCACCTATGAATATAGATAGATTTATATATGTGTTTTGAACTATGTAAAACTTGCGAATATACAACATTCTTGGCTTTCCCATTGTTTGTGCATATGCAAAGCCTTATGTACTTATAATGACGTCATATGTAAACGCTCTTTTTACAAACAAACAAACATGCATACACACAACTCGTTTTTATATTGATAGATAGATAGATAGATACAAAAGAAATTAACTGCGTAAAACTTGCGAATATACAATATTCTTTGCTGTCCAGTTGTCGCTGCATATAAATAGATTGTCAGGTTTACCGACCCTCGATCATGCAACGTACAATTGTCCATGGGAAAAACAATCAGTATTAAGATCTATACCACATTTTTCTAATGATTGCCCTTGAGCTTTGTTGATGGTGATTGCAAATGCTAATCGAATTGGGAATTGCAATCTTTTAAATTGAAAAGGCAGATCTGTTGGAATCATGGGAATGTGAGGAATAAGAACAGCCTCACCCTCAAAAGACCCTGTCAAGATTGTTGCCTCTATTACGTTTTCCATAGTGTTTTTTTACGGCAGGTCGCGTGCCATTGCAGAGCTTTGGTGGGTTTATGTTACGTAACAATATTATTGGTACGCCTATTTTTAGTTGTAGCACGTGTGGTGGAAACCCTGAAAGATCCACGGAATTTAAAAATTCAGATGGATAATTAACCGCCTCATTTGGTTCCAAAACTGTGTCGACTGACTTGTAAAGGACTGGCTGGTCTCGAATCTTGGTCAAAACAATATTGTTGATTTCGTGGACGTCTATATTTTTGGGTGCAAGAATCGCTCTTTCACTTAGCCATTTATTATTTTTATAATTGTTTAGAATATTTGGAAATAATTTTTCAATCAATTCATTTTTGGACGTCACTAAATTACAGAATTCAGCAGGTAGTTGTATATGTCCTGAAATTGAGCCTACTGGGAGCTTTCCGTTTCCAATTGCCAGCAATTGATCTGAAAATCTTTGACCAGAGTCATCGTTTTGCAATCGGACACGCATATTTGTAGTTAATTTTAATGTCTTTACGTGTGCCCATAAATTAGAATTTTTCAGGCAAGCATTCATTTCGTCTGCAGGGGTTGATCTAGGTATTGTAGGTAATGTTTGCCTGAAATCTCCCGCAAGCAATATTAATGTGCTGCCAAATGGTTTCGAATTCCCTCGCAAATCTTTCAAACATTGATTCAGAGCCTCGAGCGATTTTTTGTGTGCCATTGTGCACTCGTCCCAAATAATAAGTTTGCATTGCTGCAATACTTTACCCGTCCCAGATGATTTGGAAATATTGCACGTGGGAGTTTCTGTAGAATGCAAATTCAGAGGCAATTTCAAAGCGGAATGAGCAGTTCTTCCACCAGGCAGCAACGTTGTGGCTATTCCGGACGACGCAATTGCCAACGCTATATCATTTTTTGATCGAATTGATGAGGTTTGTTTGCCATACATACGCACAAATCTTCTATAATAACTAAAGTGTAGTTATAAATTTCTGATGTAAAATCAAAAGTCATATCTGACGTCTCTAACCGTTTTCGATGGAGTATATCTTCGGACATTTTCGATTTATATTTTTCCCATAACTCTGTAGGAGCTGAAGGAGAGCAAGTTGTTAGTATGATTCCAAACAATGCACGAATTTGACTTGGAGTTGACGTTTCGCACGCGTCATTGATGCAGTTATCCCAGTGTTGGTCATTCTCCAATAAATTCAGAGCTTGGCATGCACTACGGTAAGTGTCATGTATAGTACCGTTTACAGTTCTCAAATACTCAAAGGACGTCGGACCGGGCACATTCACCAAAAGCAGGCGTAGAAAGAAGCATTCATGTTGATTGGGGTGAACGGTGTAGAGTCTTCCTATCGTGGTATCTTTGAAGAATGTAGGTTTGCCGTCGACTGACTTACCCTGTTTTCGATGTTCAAATACTTTATTTTTAGTATTCCACGTGTAATACGTAGGCACTTCAGCATACAGCAGTTTTTTGCAAAAGAATCATTTTTGCATAGCGAAAAGAAAGCAGTTAATGTTGTATCCGATGGATTCAGGGCTCTTTGTTGCACGTTGGATTCCGAAAAATAAACACGTTGACAATTCTGTAAATGTACCGCTAAGTGAACAACAGCTGGACTACGTTCATGTATCGGAAATGAAAGAATTCGCCAAACAGCTTCATTACTGCTTATGTATCTTCCAGCCTGATATTGTACGATTTCGTCAATATCACTGATTTCGGACTGCAAGCCAAAAACTTTCATGTCACTGCCTTTGTTGACGTATTTACATATGTATTTAATTGCCTTTACGGAGTTACAGTATTCAACGTTTATGTGTGCATTAAATGTTTTTGATAATAAAGGGGAATATGGAACAACCCACTGGTTATCTACTTCGATGGTGGTACTGTTACGCTTCTTTATTATTGCTGTTTTAACGCCATCTTCAGTAGATCTTCTTCTATATTGTGGGTAACCATCATTGCCAGTAATTGTGTTGGGTATTAAAAGTCGAGGATATTACTTTGTACACCTTCCTTTGGCCATGCATGGTGAATTTTCGTTCAGTGCACCGAAAGTTCCATGTAGCATATTTTTTACAACAATATCATATAACCCCTTATCGACATTTTCATCAGGTATTTCAACGGAAATCACATCATCAATTTCATTAGAAGTAATTTTATAATGCAGCCAGATTAGTATATGTGCGTGTGGCAATCCTCGTTTTTGCCATTCCATTGAGTACATCCAGCATCGCACTGACCCAAACAATTCAAGTTTTACTATGTAGTTTATAAGTGATTTCAACTTTTGCTGGAAGACACGGGCCGTAATGTCATGTCTATGAACCGCCGATTGTCCTTGAAGTAAAAGCTGCAGTATCTCGTCCCAAGATTGATTACATGTAAATGTAATAAATAAATCTGGACGACCATAGAGACGAACATGCGCAATATCATCTTGAGCATATTCATGCATATGACGGGGACTGCCAGCATATGACGAAGGTAAAATCGTTAATCTTCCAACGTTTGTGGTATTACCGTCATTTACAACTGCATCTCGCAAATGAATGTATTGTTCAGAGCGGAGCTTGGTCTGATTCAGGCGGATAAATAGCAAACGTTCCGATTCAATTTTATAACTTCATGACGACATGATGACATGACGTCACTCGACAGATACACATACAGACAGACAACTTATTTATATATATATATATATATAGATTAATGTTATTTGGATTCGGATTAGCATATGTTATCTTCTATATATATATATATAAATAAGTTGTTTGTGTGTCTGTCGACAGACCTCATGTTTGTGTGTCGACTGATGTCATGTTTGTCGACTGACGTCATTGTTAGGATTGAGCTGTATGTCGTCATGAAGTTGTTTGTCGTCTGACGTCATGTTTATCGACTGACGAAATTACAGACCGGGACACAAATGACGACCGGGATACCAGGACACAGGGAACGTAAATGACGACCGGGACACTCAAAGAGAAATTACAGACTGGGACACCGGGACACAAATAACGACCGGGACATATAAATGAAGACCGGGACACTCAAAGATAAATTACAGACCGGGACACCGGGACACAAATGACGACAGGGACACCGGAAATATAAATGACGACCGGGACGCTCAAAGAGAAATTACAGACTGGGACACTGGGACACAATTGACGACCGGGATACTGGGAATATAAATGACGACCGGGACACAGGGAATGTTCGAAGAGAAATTACAGACCGGGACACAGGGACACAAATGACGACCGGGACACAGGGAATATAAATGACGACCAGGACACTCAAAGAGAAATTACAGACTGGGAAACCAGGACACAAATGACGACCGGGACGCAGGGAATATAAATGACGACCGGGACACAGGTACACAACTACAACGGGGACGCCGGGGGGCACAGGGGGGTATATAAATGACGACGGGGACACAGGGAATATTCGATTAGCAATCACCATCAACAAAGCTCAAGGGCAATCACTAGAATAATGAGGTATATATCTGAATACGGATTGTTTTTCCCATGGACAATTATATGTTGTATGTTCAAGAGTTGGTAAACCTGACAATCTATTTATATGCACAGACAATGGGACAGCAAAGAATGTTGTATATTCGCAAGTTTTACGTAGTTAAAAACATATATATATATATATATATATATATATTCACAGGTGGGACACAGGGACACAACTACTATGGCGCGTAACGACTTACGCCCGTGGGGGGCTTGGGGGGCGCGCAGTGCCCCCACCAACTAGGTGTTGGGGTGGGGCGAAGCACCACAACAGCTAGTATATATATAATATATATATATATATATAAATAATTTGTTTGATTGTGTGTGTCTGTTGACTGACGTCATGTTTGTGTGTCGACTGACGTCATTGTAAGGATTGAGCATTATGCCGTCATGAAGTTGTTTGTCGACTGACATGGGGACGCCGGGGGGCACAGGGGGGATATATAAATGACGACGGGGACACAGGGAATGTTCGATTAGCAATCACCATCAACAAAGCTCAAGGGCAATCATAAGAATAATGAGGTATAGATCTGAATACGGATTGTTTTTCCCATGGACAAATGACGACCGGGACACAGGGAATATAAATGACGACCGGGACACTCAAAGAGAAATTACAGACTGGGACACCGGGACACAAATAACGACCGGTACACTGGGACACAACTACAACCGGGACGCCAGGGGGACAGGGGGGATATATAAATGACGACCGGTACACAGGGAATGTTCGATTAGCAATCACCATCAACAAAGCTCAAGGGCAATCATTAGAATAATGAGTTATAGATCTGAATATGGATTGTTGTATTTGAATTATGTCTTGCAGCAAACGTTTACCTTAAGCCTATTTATTAAAAAACTGAAACGATCTTGGTAAATGTTCTTTTTAAGGGTATTCCTGTTTTATAGTCTGAATTTATTTTTTTATTTTTGATAAAACTCGATGATAACAATAAAAGGTTTGAATTAGCGTATCTCTTGCTTCCATTTCTGGGGGTAAAATCTTGATATATTGTAAAAAGTATTCTTCCTGGACCCTTTTTTCTGCGTAATTCTGAAAAATAGTTTGTTTTTTTTTCTGTGAGAGAAAAATGTATTTTTTCACTACCTTGATGGTTAGTCTCAATATTCTTTGTTTACAGGATGTACAGAAGCACTCAGTCCATACTCTGGTTTTCAGGTCGCTGAAAAGGTCTCATGATCTCTTTATTTCTAATCATGATGTCCTTCCACCTCCAGATGCAGAAGCGTAAGTCTGCTTATGAGATATTTTTTGGGTGTATCCTGGATTTTAGGAAAATTTTACTGATTGGATAAGTTTTTTCTGGGGTGCATATATTTTTTTCCGGGGAGGGGGGAAGGGGGGAATGAAAAACATGAAAGGCTGTCAGAAGAGTAACATACTAAATAATATATGTTAAGTTTTCTAGTCTTAGCTTTTCGCCACTTTTAAGGTAAAGTAAGAGAAGACTGTTGATTAAAAAAAAACAAAAACATTGAAATAATAGTTTATTTTTTGCACTTTTACTTGTCATATTTGACATATCAAAGGGAAGCATGATAGCGCTGCCTGAATAATTATCGTTATGGCTCTAATCTCTAATTTTGTTTTATTTTTGTTTGTTCGCTAGGCCACTTTTTATGGAAGAAGTTGTTGTAGAAACTTCAGAATGGCTCATTGGATTTAAAATTGGAAGTTGTAATGCCCTTTTTAAAAGATAAAAGAGGTTGAAGGACAACCAGTCATCTCCCTTTTTAGCTGTCCTCTTACCGGAGGCATCTGATTAAAACTTTGATAATGTAATTTTGTTCAAAGTGGTCAAAAGATCCAATAACTGGGCCTCCAGGGATGACACAACCACCCTGCTGCACCTAGACTGTGCAAGTTACCAATTGTTTACATATAAGTTTTGTTATTGGGAAACGGGGGTATGTTTGATTAGTGGTTGCTCATCAGGTGAGCCTCCCCCTCTTATTCTGTTGAAAAAGCAGTTCTAGATTGCATCCCTAGGTTCGTTTTTGCATCTAATTGACATTCGGTTTGTATCCGACTTTACATCGTTTGTCGTGAAGATATCTCTCCTGTATTAAGGGATAAGGCTAAGTGAATCTTCGACTGCGCTTCTAAAATCGATCAACCTCTGTAGCATGTCGAGAAACCGCCGCTTTTAGTTATTGTGATTTCAGTGAGGGTATTTATCATAGCCCTATAAGAGACGTTTTATTTAGTTTTTAGTATTGTATTGTTTCTATGTAGATTTTCTTGAGGGATACATTTTTTTAAGATCTAAAATTTTTTAAAAATCCGTAAAAAAAAGTTTTAAAATTACGAGTGCCCTAGGAGAAAGGTGGCGAAGTATAAATATTCTAATAATAATATGATACTTTTTGTGTAAAAAAATTTGTCTCCAACCTTTCACCCCCTTGCTAAAAATATTGAAGACTCGCCATCCTTTTTTTTTTTTTTTTATTTCTTTTTTTTTTTTTTTTTTTTTTTACTGCTTCTCTTGTCCAGTTGAGCTTTCAGGCAGCGATGGAAGACCAAAAGTACATGAAAAGGAAGTTTTGGTTAAACTAGTAGATGAATTGTTTCTGATAAGAATGGTCAAACCTTCCCCTTGCCCCTATATATATATACATCTATATATATATATATATATATATATATACTAGCTGTTGGGGTGGGGCGCTTAGCGCCCCCCAAGCCCCCCCCCCCGCGCGCGTAAGTCGTTACGCGCCATATTAGTTACGCGCCATTGTAGTTGTGTCCCTGTGTCCCACCTGTGAATAGAGATAGATATAAATATAGGTTTTTAACTACGTAAAACATGCGAATATACAACATTCTTCGCTGTCCCATTGTCTGTGCATATAAATAGATTGTCAGGTTTACTGACTCTTGAACATGCAACATATAATTGTCCATGGGAAAAACAATCCGTATTCAGATCTATACTTCATTATTCTAATGATGTGTCACTGTGTCCCGGTCGTCATTTATATTCCCTCTGTCCCGGTCGTCATTTGTGTCCCGGTGTCCCAGTTTGTAATTTCTCTTTGAGTGTCCCGGTCGGCATTTATATTCCCTGTGTCCCGGTGTCCCGGTCGTCATTTGTGTCCCGGTGTCCCGGTCTGTAATTTCTATTCGAACAATCTCTGTGTCCCGGTCGTCATTTATATATCCCGCCTGTACCCCCGGCGTCCCCGTTGTAGTTGTGTCCCTGTGTCCCAGTCGTCATTTATATTCCCTGTTTCCCGGTCGTGATTTGTCTCCGGGTGTCCCAGTCTGTAATTTATCTCTAAGGTTCCCGGTCGTCATTTATATTACCTCTGTCTCGGTCGTCATTTGTGTCCCGGTCTGTAATTTCTCTTTGAGGGTTTTTTCTTTTTAGTTTTTTTTAGTTTTTTACCTTTTTTCTTTTTTCAGTTTTCTTTTTCTTCTTTATTTTTCAGCGTTACTATGAAGTACATATTGCCGAACCTTTGTTTTTTTAACTTAAATCTGGTAGGCATTGATGACCTTATCCAAGTCAAAATCCCAAACCCAATCATCATCGCTGTCATTTTCAGTTTTGATTTGTTTTGACTCTCGCTGTCCAGGTGGATTTTCATCTAACTGTGCGGTTTTGCGTTCTTTAACCGCAAGCCTGTTTTCTTGCTGTTCTTGTGATTCCTCGGCACGCTTTCTTTTCTTACTTTCTCTATCAGCCGCAAGCCTGTTTTCTTGCTGTTCTTGTGATTCCTCGGCACGCTTTCTTTTCTTACTTTCTGTATATTTTACAATTCAACATTTTTCCGTGAACGAATATCTTAAATACCTTTAATGACGTCATCGTCATAACAAACATGACGACAACTGACTTCATGACGTCAGTCGACACACAAACATGACGTCACTCGACACACACACCCAGACAACTTATTTTATACATATAGATATATAATATATATATATATATATATATATATATATATAAATAAGTTGTTTGTTTGTGTGTTGACTAACGTCATGTTTGTGTGTCAAACATAGAAACAAGAACACGAACACACAACCACGCAAAGTCAGACACACAGGCACACAGAAAATGACAACCACACAATTCTGTCACAAAGGAACAAACACAATCAGACATACAGTGTCAGAGAGAGAGGCAAAAACACACAGAGGGGAAGCCAAATAGACACGCAAATACAGACTGACGTCATGTTTGTCGACTGACTTCATTATAAGGATTGAGCATTATGCCGTCATGAAGTTGTTTGTCGACTGACGAAATTACAGATCGGGACACCGGGACACAAATGACGACCGGGACACAGGGAATATAAATGACGACCAGGAGACTCAAAGAGAAATTATAGACCGGGATATCTATATATATATATATATAAAATGTTGTTTGTATGCATGTTTGTTTGTTTGTGGGTTTGCATATGACGTCATTATAAGTATACGAGGCTTTGTATATGACGTCATTATAAGATGACACTACAGACCGGGACACCGGGACACAAGTGACGACCGGGACACAGGGAATATAAATGACGACCTAATGACTAACCTAACCCAATATTCAAGGACCACTAATCTGATCATGGCAGAATCACTCATAATATGCACCCATATCGGGTGCATAAAAATCTTCCTACCATATCGGTAGAAACCGTAAGGTATTTTTAAAATAAAACATCTGTCTACCATATCGGTAGAAACCCTAACGGTATTTTTAAAATAAAAAATCTTTCTACCATATCGGTAGAAACCATAACAGTATTTTTAAATAAAAAATATTTCTACCATATCGGTTTATATAGTTTAATTACAGAAAAAGGCCGTTTCCATAAATTAGAATTTATTTAAAACTTATTCTTTAGCGCAAATTTTGCCGAACTACCCAGGAATTACATATATCCTTGTTCTTTAAGTGTGAAATCATGTAACTTTTTTGAATTTTTTATATAGTTGGAAAAATAATGTCACAAAAACTCCGAAATAAAAATTACATCTGAGATTTAAATTTTGAAAAAAAGTAATATAATCTGTAACCTGAAGTTTTCCGTGGGAAAAACGGATTGTTTTTCCCATGGACAATTATATATTGCATGTTCAAGAGTCGGTAAACCTGACAATCTATTTATAGGCACAGACAATGGGACAGCGAAGAATGTTGTATATTCGCAAGTTTTACGTAGTTAAAAACACACACTCACATATATATATATATATATATATATATATATATATATATATATATATATATATATATATATATATATATATATATATATATATATATATATATATATATATATATATATATATATATATATATATATATATATATATATCTGTATTCACAGGTGGGACACAGGGACACTACTACAATGGCGCGTAACTAATATGGCGCGTAACGACTTACGCGCGCGGGGGGGGGGACAACAGACAAGCCCCAAGACACAGACAAGTATATATATATATATATATATATATATATATATATATATATATATATATATATATATATATATATATATATATATATATATATATATATATATATATATTTATATATAAAAATAAGTTGTCTGTGTGGGTCTGTCTGTGGGGTGACGTCATGTTTGTGTGTTGACTGACGTCATGAAGTTAGTTGTCGTCATTTTTGCTATGACGGTGACGTCATTAAAGATATTTAAGACATGTGTTCACGTAGAAATCTATTAATGTTTAACTGTAAAATGACTGATGAACTTACAATGGCAACAGCCGAGGAAGATGCTCACAGAGTCTATGCCAAAAAACTTGCTGCTGATAGAGAAAGTAAGAAAAGAAAGCGTGCCGAGGAATCAAAACAACAGCAAGGAAACAGGCTTGAGGCTGATAGAGAAAGTAAGAAAAGAAAGCGTGCCGAGGAATCAAAAGAACAGCAAGGAAACAGGCTTGAGGCTGATAGAGAAAGAAAGAACAGAAATCGTGCCGAGGAACTACCAGAGCAGCGCGAAACCAGACTTGCTGCTAAAAGAGAAAGTGAAAAAAGAAGGCGTGCCGAGGAACTACTAGATCAACATGAAACCAGACTTGCTGCTAAAAGAGAAAGTGAAAAAAGAAGGCATGCCGAGGAACTACCAGAGCAACATGAAACCAGACTTGCTGCTAAAAGAGAAAGTGAAAAAAGAAGGCGTGCCGAGGAATCAACAGGAACAGCAAGAAATCAGGCTTGCTGCTGATAGAGAAAGTAAGAAAAGAAAGCGTGCCGAGGAATCAGAGCAACCTGAAAGTTTTCGCCTGGCATTCAGGTACAGCCCAGTCGATGATTATAGCTTGAGTAGATGTGTTCAAATCGGGACTATGTCTAAAATTTGTCCCTATTGCAAGGCCTTGAAATTCAATGGTGAAACAATGGGAATGTGTTGCGCCTCAGGAAAAGTTAAACTTCCTCTATTGGCTGCACCACCAGAGCCATTGAAAACTTTGCTTACTGGAACTACGTCAGAATCTAAGCGTTTTTTATCACAGATCAGAAAATATAACTCATGTTTCCAAATGACGTCGTTTGGTGCCCAAATCGAAAATCCAGATCAATTTATGCCTACTTTCAAAGTAAAAGGGCAAATTTATCATAAAGCAGGGTCCCTTCTACCATTCTCAGGCGAGAATCATACATTTTTACAATTGTACTTCATCAGTGATAGAAATTCTCAATTGAATGCATGGTGCGAAATTTCTCCCAACGTTGAAAGGACAATCGTTTCCCAATTGCAACATCTTTTCTGCGAAAATAATAATTTAGTGCGTCTGTTCAAAACAACCATCGATTTGATGCCTACTGATACGCATAAAATTGTTATTTCCGCTGACAAAACGCCTCCTGGCCGACATGTGCGTAGATACAATGCTCCAACTATCGACGAAGTGGCAATCGTTATGGTCGGTGATCAGTTTTTACCTCGAGATATTATTCTTCATAAGCGAAACGCTCAGTTGTTAAGAATTGCTGAAACTCATCGATGCTACGATGCCCTACAATATCCTATTGTTTTTTGGGATGGAGCCGACGGCTATCACTTTAATATTAAATTGATGAATCCAGCCACTAACAAAGAAATGAATAAGAAATGCAGTGCAATGCATTATTATTCCTATAGACTAATGATTCGGCTGGATGAAGAAAATTATATTTTAAAATGCCGTCAATTGTTTTTCCAATTCGTCTTTGATATGTATGCTAAAATTGAATCAGAACGTTTGCTATATATCCGCCTGAATCAGACCAAGCTCCGCTCTGAACAATACATTCATTTGCGAGATGCAGTTATAAATGACGGTAATACCACAAACGTTGGAAGATTAACAATTTTACCTTCGTCATATGCTGGCAGTCCCCGTCATATGCATGAATATGCTCAAGTTGCTATTGCGTATGTTCGTCTCTATGGTCGTCCAGATTTATTTATTACATTTAAATGTAATCAATCTTGGACGAGATACTGCAGCTTTTACTTCAAGGACAATCGGCGGTTCATAGATATGACATTACGGCCCGTGTCTTCCGGCAAAAGTTGAAATCACTGATAAACTACATAGAACATTTTGAAGTGTTTGGGTCAGTGCGATGCTGGATGTACTCAGTGGAATGGCAAAAACGAGGTTTGCCACACGCACATATACTAATCTGGCTACATAAAAAATTACTTCGAACGAAATTGATGATGTGATTTCCGCTGAAATACCTGATGAAAATGTCGATAAGGGGTTACATGATATTATTGTAAAAAATATGATACATGGACCTTGCGGTGCACTGAACGAAAATTCACCATGCATGGCCAAAGGAAGGTGCACAAAGCAATATCCTCGACTTTTAGTATCCAACACAATTACTGGCAATGATGGTTACCCACAATATAGAAGAAGATCTACTGAAGATGGCGGTAAAACAGCAATAATAAAGAAGCGAAACGGTACCACCATCGAAGTAGATAACCAGTGGGTTGTTCCATATTCCCCATTATTATCAAAAACATTTAATGCACACATAAAAGTTGAATACTGTAACTCCGTAAAGGCAATCAAATACACATGTAAATACGTCAACAAAGGCAGTGACATGGCAGTTTTTGGCTTGCAGCCCGAAATCAAAGATATCGACGACATCGTACAATATCAGGCTGGAAGATACATAAGCAGTAATGAAGCTGTTTGGCGAATTCTTTCATTTCCGATACATGAACGTAGTCCAGCTGTTGTTCACTTAGCGGTACATTTACAGAATGGTCAACGTGTTTATTTCTCGGAAACCAACGTGCAACAAAGAGCCCTGAATCCACCAGATACAAAGTTAACCGGTTTCTTTTCGCTTTGCAAAAATGATTCTTTTGCAAAAAAACTGCTGTATACTGAAGTGCCTTCGTATTACACGTGGAATGCTAAAGATAAAGTATTTGAACGTCGAAAACAGGGTAAGTCAGTCGACGGCCAACCTACCATCTTCAAAGATACCACGATAGGAAGAGTCTACACCGTTCACCCCAATCAACATGAATGCTTCTTTCTACGTCTCCTTTGGTGAAAGTACCCGGTCCGACATCCTTTGAGTATTTGAGAACTGTAAACGGTACTATACATGACACTTACCGTAGTGCATGCCAAGCTCTGAATTCATTGGAGAATGACCAACA
>NW_027062684.1:43848-102819 GCF_032884065.1 Artemia franciscana
TTTTACCAAATTAGGAACTTGCACAAAATAGGACTAAAGCTAGATCCTGAGTGTTTTATTTTATTTCTCAATTTGAATTACGTATTCTCTCTAACAGAGGAGTCTCAAAATAAGCAAACAGCGAATAAATAGTTTTCAATTATTCGCGAATAATTTATTTGTGAATAAATAAAATTTATTCCCAAAAAATTAACTTTTCTTACACCTTTGAGCTCAGAAATCTATGCCAGTAGTACAACTAAATAGGTCACTCCGATAGGGGTGTAAACAGGGGAAGGGTCTTGGGGCCCACTCCCTCCCCAAACTCCCAGTTTTTTTTCAAATTTCTGGGCACTTATTTTATTTTACAGGAATAACAGATTAGAAGGAAAACTGGTCACATAATACGTCTCACGATACATTAAAGTAAAAAGGTGACCCAGATTAGAAAGAAAACTGCCCGTGTCTCACGATAAATTAAAACAAAAAAGGTTAAATAGATTATAAAAAGAAACTGCGCACATATAATACGTCTCACGATAAATTAAGCAAAAAGGTGACCCAGATTCGAAAGAAAACTGCCCATATCTCACGATAAAATAAAAAATGCGAACCAGATTAGAAAAAACAATCCACATATAACACGTAACACGATAAATTAAAGCAAAAAGGTGACCCAGATTAGAAAGAAAACTGCCCACATATAATACGTTTCAAGATAAATTAAAGCAAAAAGGTGACCCAGATTAAAAAGAAAACTGCCCGCACAAATGTGTCTCATATTAAGTTAAAGCAAAAATTTGACATTTTCTCCTCACAGACCTCACCAGTTTACCTAGTAAATATAAAAATAATAGTTTAACCCGGTTTTCTATAGAAATGTAAAAATTCAGAAAAAGCTTAATGAATGAACCGCCAGCATTATCCCGTGTTCATTTGGGTGAATATTTCATTTGCTTCGGTTCTGGGTTCAAAAAGTCGTGTAGTAATAATCATTCTTTGTCAGGTATAAAAACATTTTTCAGCAAGAGTTATGTGGAAAATCAGAATTTTGCTTTCAAGACCTACCCATTAGAATTTGCAGTTGCTTGGTTTTCTGTCTTCCATCAGAATTTACCTTCATTCCGCAGTTTTAGCTTCACAAGCTTTTCATTAGTTAGCTTATAAAAAACGTAAGAGTTTTGGGATAGGAATAGGAATTTGCATTGTTACGTTGCCTTATCTTCTGTGTACGCTTTCATTTTTCCCAAACCTCGGAAATCGCAAAAAAATAGAATAGTATCAGCGACACAGCTAAATTCAAGCCAACTAAATTTTCTTTACGTAACCTAAATCTAGACAAGTTTTTCCTAATGTGTAAAGGTGCTCTAAGACACAAAACCTTACCAAAACCCCGCCTCCTCTTTCCGAACGCAAACACCTTGATTCCTGCTGAAAGCCATTCCCCTTGGACATGCGTGCAATAATGGTCTGCCCTCAAACAAGTGAGATGATAGAGACAAGGGTCATAATGGGGTTTGTTTGACCTCGGTAGGGAATATGAACTTACTCCATGCCAACTTCTTCTGGTGCCTGCAAAGAGTCAACAAGTATATGAATATGACCGAGAAAAAATAGTCAAGATATGCTACACCATAAGGCAAAGGATTTCTCTTGCTGAATCGGAAAAGATACATGATTGCAATGTAATGATGTTTTGCCTTGATGTTGTATTTAGACAGTATTTTTAGTTAGTATAAAGTATGCCTAGAAATATGGTCTCTAAATCTTCCTTCAGGTGAATACACGTAAAGTTTATAATAGCAATATTAGATATCACGAGGGTGTATCAGAATTTTTGTCCATGCCTATGTTACCCATGGCCTAAAATCGATTGGGAACCGCTGGTTTAAACAGTCCTCAAAATTTTTGTAATCAAAAAATAAAACCATGCCTCATGTTAAAACCAATCATTTAGTCTTTTAAATGGTTGTATTTGAAGCATTATGCTTGGCCTCTTTCTTGCGTTTTTTTTCTCCATTTCTGTTTGTTTTAATCAAAATAGGATAAATTCTGTAGTTAAGGACATTAATATTTAAACTTAAGTGTCATTATAAGTTAAAAAATTATCAATGTAAAAAATATGTATCTTATATTGACTTAATACATAACGCATATATATATTGTACATCATAATGTAAAAAAATAATGATATAAGTGCATGAAATTTGTTTTTAGGAAGTCTTGGAAGAATCTAGGATTACGGAACAAGTTCACTAACAAACATAATTTACGAGACAACTAGCGGTGACCAGTGTTGACAATGTTTTAAAGTAAATTGTGCCAGTTTTTCACTAAAATTGTACCGTATGAGGATAGTTTGTATCATCTGAACAGCAGGTAGAAATATGCTTCAACAAGAAAATCTTAGATAAATTAAAACTTAGACATCCAAATAAGAAAGGAGCCAGCAAAACCAAAATGTACAGAAGGACTTACATTATTCCAAACAATTTCCAAAATAGCACGTTGTACCAGGACCTCTAAATTATACCAGAACGGTATAATTGTACCGTGTTGTCAATAATGGCGGTGACCAAATTTTGTTGCACAAACATTATTGAAAAGCTTTTCACAAAATTTATGATCTCTATGCCGTTTTTTGAGATTTCTATGAAGACGGTAAGAAGTTAGGACTAAAAAAATTTTTTTACGAGTAGTTAATTTTATGAATTCACAGTTTTAATAAATCCAGTCGCGTTGTACGAGTGCACTATTTTTTTTTTAATTAACTGAAAACCTTACGTATTATCAAATTTTTTTTTTTTCGGCAAACATTTTTAATTTATGGAGCATGGATGTTCAAGAATAGAGGGGAGAATTGATCTCATGATTCCACGATTCGAGAGTTAATTTTCTCTAACAATGTATGCGTGTTATACTATATTAATAGTAATTACTAAAATCAGTATTCAAAAATATATTTTGTTGAAGCACGATTTGGGGGTTTGAAGGTATTGTCAATATACTTATTGCGTTAATTTCTGTTTGTGTTATGTTCATTATAATTTTCGTTCGTAGGTATTACTTCTTCATTCATAAAAATAAAAATTCAGTTTACTTTTAATTTAAAATTTTTTTAAAATTTTCATGGAAAACACCATATTCAGCTGGAAAAAGCCCAAAGGAAAGGATATGGATCTATAAAATAAGCCATTTGATAGGAAAACAAAAACTGATATCTAAAAACAGTTGATTTCAAACTTACAAATAGTTAAAGATATTTGCAGGGGCGAATCTAGAGAAAAATCTTGGGTGGCCAATCCTACAAGGGCGTCAATGATCAAATCTTGAGGAGGGGGGGGGGGCAATGTGACAAAGTTGCCAATAATTGACCAAATTGATAAATTTATCCTAAATGAAAGAGTATAAAAAAGAAGAAAGAAGGGTTGAGGGCACCAGAAAAGTCGTGGAAGGGGCCCCCAGCTCCCCCTGGATCCACCCCTGGATGCGTGCATTCTCTTTCAACAAAATTGGATATGTATTATAAAATAAAAAAATAGCAATGAAAGGATATTAAGGTAAAAATACTATCTTGGACTGTCTGGAAAAAGGCCTATAATGAAAGAGGTAAACGAAGACTATTAAATGTAAAAAAGCCAAAAAACTTCCACTCCAGTTTTGAAAGAGGGTTGATATCAACTGAACAATATCCGAATTCGCAAGAGATGTATCAATATATCATATACTAATCTTGTATACTAGGGATAACGAAAATGTGGTTGTGAGCACAAAACAGAAGCTTTTCATTTAAGCACAGGCCCATTTTTTAAGGGTTCACAATTTACTGAAGTCAGGGCTTCACAGAGTATCGATACAGGCCGCTGATGTATCATTCAGAAAAATGTCAGTACTGAATCTGGGTGAATGTTGTTGCCTGATATGCTAGATGTTCTTTTGAGCAAATTCGGAAACAAGTTCTTCTTACAAAGTCCTTTGGAATTAATTAGGTGATCAGGCAATTAAATAATACAGAAAAAATAAGAAATGTCTTATTTTTTCTAAAAAATATGATAAAAATCAAGGCTTGACTCTAAAGGAATGAATTTAAACAGTTGAAGGGCACTTGAAGTTTAAAAGAAATAAAAACGAAATGAACTGCTCGACAGTAGTTTTTCGTACCTTTTTATGAAAATAGCCAAGCCGTAAACTTACAAATATTGTTTGTTTTTTTAAATAAAATAGGATAGTTAGCGTGAAATCAGCGGTCTTCTGCCTAAGACTTAGCATCTCCGTTTTTCAAGTTTTTCGATAAAATTAAAAAACATCGGGTTTATTTATGTTTTTTTCTTCAACGAGAAAAAAAATTATTTCTCGTCTTTGCAACTCCATTTTTAGCTGGACGGAGATACTTGGGTTTCATAATTCTATTATGTTTCTATTAGGTTTTAGCTTTAGAAAATTGGTGAGATATGTTTAAAACCCTTTATATACTAGGGTATATCTCTGAATGTGTAGCAGGTGTAAAAACTCTGACTGTGCCACTGAATTCACCGTGTTAAGGTTAAGAGAGGTATATCCTTATCTAAAAATAAAATTTGTAAGACTTACAGAGACTTCAGCTGCCTTTGCAATCATAGCAATTGGTAAAGTTAAGTCTGTTTTACCAGAGGTTGTGTGATCCTCAGCAATTTTCACATTCGTATCCCCTGAGTTCATTTTGATAACAGCTGCATTGTCTACAGCCACCTATAATTAGCAAAAGTATGCGTAAAATGAACACTAAGTGACAAAAATACTATTTTAAAAAGTGCTATTGGCGTTGTCAAGGAAGCTCAATATTCCTTTACTTTCAGCTGATTTGTTGGACGATTAGCATGAACTTCAAAGGGCAAAGGGCCTCATAATAACCAAAAGTTGAAAAAAATGCTCTGAAAAAAAGCTGTCTCGTGAGAAAAAATTCCGAAAATCTTAACAGTAGAGTGTTATTGTGAAAACAAATTTATTAGAATTTTGAAAAGAGTATGAAACTCGATAGAACAGTGTCTGATCAAAATGAAGGGAGTCGTTAAAATTGCCATGGTGTAAAACACCTTACAGCATAACTTGTTGAAAATTCTTTCAAACGAAAGAGTGGAAGCGTGAAATAAATATAAATAAAGCGTTTAGAAGAGTTTACATATATAACTTATTAATTAATATATTTATATATATCTGTAGTAAATATATTTTTTCTATCAAATTATAAAGTATTACTGCGTGTTACTTGTGGCCACAAGGGGAATTTCCAAGTTTTGTGTAGAAAGCAGTGCTTTTGCGTAGGTTTCTAAAATAAGAATGCCTAAAGTCGTGAAGAAAGAAAGCCCACAAATGATGGCCTATCATAAAGCAATTATAATTTCTGCAACCTCTCAAATATTTTACCTACAATAGACTAATTTGCTATGCCAACAGGTACCTTAATTTATTCAGCTTTAACAGGAGAAATAAATTACATCACTTCTGTTGATCTTCGCGGAGCTTTATCAACATGCTTGACTCTAAACTTGGAAAGTCTGATTGCACTATCAGAAATACTACCCTATTCTTCATCGCAACTACATCACTCCTTTTGCCTCCATGTGGTGAATACATCATCCCTCTTGAGTCAACGTGGAGTTCTTCCACGAAGGTAAAATTTTGCTACAGCTCTTTTAATTTGAAGCACCATATGACAATTTAGTCCATGAGAATACACCCCGAGAGCTTGAAACCTCTGATCATCCTATCATAAATACTAATCAATTCTGGCGATTTTGAAGCTACGAAATTGCAAAGACGTTTAGATAACAAATATAAGGTTAGAGGTTGGAACTCGATCAGATTCTGCCTTGAAAGATTCTACTACCATCTCATAAGAAAGCCTGAAAGTAATCCTACGTTAAAGAATCTATTTAATACAGCTAGTTGGTAATATTAAGTTTACACGGCACATTTGCAGTAAAGTCTAACTTTTAAATGTTTCTAAAGTATGTTCTCACAAAAGGCACCAGACTCTTAGAGGCATTAAACTCTTAGACTGGTCTAGTTTGGTTTAGACTAGTCAGTTTAGAGGCATCAGACTTTTTTTTAGACTGGTCCAGTTTAGTTTAAACTGATAAGACTGCTGTCACTTTAGAGGCAGCGGATTTATTTCTGAAAATTCCAATGACCCCCTCCTAAATGGAGAATGAACAATAGAACCCAAAAATTGTTCATAAAATTTTAACTGCCCTTTAAATTGTGATTTTTCTTTTCGGTCCTAATTCTTAACGTTTCTTAGCCCTAACAATGGTTTTATATTGTTTACTTAATTTAAGTATCTTACATTACGGACTCTCCAAAATGCTTTATTGTAGGTCAACAGTCCACCAATCGAAAGCTTACAGTCTAATTGACCTGGTGTTCAACAGGTTGAAACGCTGCCGAGCCAATGCAAAACCAACATAATAGAGAAGAGGCGCAAAAAGTTAGCTACTTTATTTTCGATATCTTGAGACCCCTTCCCCCCGAGAAAAAGGTTGATTTGAAAAACCTATTTGGAAACAAAATACTTATAAAAAAACTCTGGACAAAAACTTCGGTGGAGGAGGAGGGGGAGTTCAAACCCAGTAATTGCCCTGGATAGGGCCTTAGCGATATAACTATCTAGCGAAAGTGAAACCGCAACAAGCGGTGCTCGGAGAGGTTGGGGATTTTTCATTCGACTATATAGATTTTTAACTTTTTGGGTTTTCATATTTAGCATGATCGATTACATCAGATTGCATCTTAAAAAATTCTGCTGTTAGCAGATCACCCGAAACGTTAAACATGAATAATTCTCTTGCGTGACTCCCTGACTATTCGTAAAGAGCCCAGTGGAAAAATGGCTGAATGATTTCACAGCTGACACCGTAGAAATGGTTCATTATTACATATCTGCAATAAGACAACTATAAACCCAAAATGATACCTAAGACAAGTACGTATGTACGTAGGGGGAGGACTTGCCCCCTTCCCCCCTATATCTTGGATTTTGAATCCCGGCTTTGGGTAGTTTTATTCAAGTTATAATTTAGAATTTATTTCTTTATCACTGGGCTTCCTAAAAAAAATTACTAGGTACGTGCCTGCAAACTAGAAACGAATAAACAAAGGAAATAAGTGAAAAATTCGTCTGAATGAAAAAACATCTAATTATGGCACCTATTCTTCCGTTGAATCTTGCAGGTTTTTTTTTTGTTAATCATAAACAACTTTTGATTTTCAGAAGATCTTGGCACCATTCAGAACGCAGAATAAAGCAGATTCTTCAGTCTGTCCGCGGACGAGATGAGGAAATTGTGTAAAAAATATGGTCTTGGGAACCATATACGTTGGAAGTGTTGACTTAGACCCAAGTCATGTGGGTTTACTGTGGGTCAAGCTAGCTAGGCAGAATACCGAGGCACTAACAGATTGGAAGTTCTCTGCTGGATTATGCTATGGAAAATTTTGACTGTGACAAAAAGAAACTGGTGAAAGAAAAAGTACCGTGGAAAACGAGGTTAGTAAAAAACGAAAGATTAAAGAGCGTTTAGAGTTGAAGAAAAATAAGGAAGTATGCCAGAAGGTGTAAAAAAAAAAACTGAGAAAAAATAATGATCTTTGCTTCTCTCTGGAGGAGAACAGAATCTAAAAGGAACGATACAGACCCTAAAGTAGAAGGGTTTTTTCTGCGTGTTCAGGTTTTTTTTTTATCAATATTCATTAAGAGATACTTTGATTGATTTTTTTTTTCACTTCTCTATCAGGGGTGTTTTTTTTTTTCTTGTCCATTACAACGTTGTTTCGCGGAAAAACTGAAGAGTCTACTTTGCTCCGCGTTCGGTTTTTTAGAAATTCAAGCTGGACACAGAGAAAGGAGATTTGAGCTGCAGTCAAATACATATAGATATAAAAAACTCTAAGTATGGAAAACAGAAATATACTTCAAAATTGGCCTTGGAGATATTTATGGTAATTTATACCAAGATGAGAGGAAACAAGAGAGGGTATCACCTTTGAATATCGTACGGTTCTTAATTTCAAAAAACAAAACAGAGAAAACTAAATAAAAACTAAAATACAAATTATCAGAGGAATACGCCCTACGCGACTGCTCTTGCATAGTTAGGCTGAATGCAAGCCCTTAAGCATACTGACGGGTCAAATTCCTTCAATTTTCATTTGGGAAACCAATAAATATCGCATGAAGTGACGATGTTTAAAAGCCATTTCTTTAGGAATAAAATAATGCTCATGTTGGTCTGACAAACCATCCCAATGTCAATAGATAAGTTAAAATGCCATGCAGAAAATTTAGTGAGGATAATAATGTCTGAAAATGACCATTAAAAAAAAATAAAGCGAAACAATGCATTTTACTGCTTCAGTTTTAGCTGGAACAAGGTTCTCTGACTTGCATAGAATACAAACAACAGCAGTCAAAAAAGACTAGAAAAAAAAATATTTTCGGAGTCTCAGGGTAAAAGTATCAAGTGAGTCAGAAGCCCCGTCCTCTCCACTTCTACAAACAAGAATTTAAAAATATGTCCAGTTACGACACTTATGGACTATGTAAATTTCTCAGGAAATAAGCCGGTTTTACGATAGCGAAAAGTTACATGTTCCCAAAAGCAAATATCAGGGGGAACGGAAGCGAACTCTACACAGGTAACTTAAAGATATACATAAAGTCAAGCTTATGACGCCTGGAAGAATGTGAGTATTTTTCCAGCGTTATGGAAAGCAGAGAACCGCCACTCTCCCTCGTGTTTTATTTTTGATTACATGTTCATCCTTAGAAATAGGACTATATGCATATGTAAAGGGAGAGAAGTAGAGAAAAAAAGAAATATACATAAATTTATGTGTTAAATGTGTCATGTTTAAAATGTTGAGTAGAAATGTGGATTGGGATTTGGAAGAATAAATTGATTGCGTTTGGGCTGAGAGGGTTATATAGGATGGAAGAGCCGTTGAGGACTCTGTTCCCCTCCGATACTTAACCGATGGATCCATGCGGTCCGGATTAGGAATACAGAGCTATGACGAATGCAGGACAAAGCAGATTCTTCAGACTGTCCTTGGAACAATGTTGTAGTGGACAAAGAAGGAAACACTCGGAATGGAGAAACGACAAAAAGTTTCAGTTTCTCTCAATGATTGTTAAAACGGACCAGGCTGCGCAGAAACATCGCTTCTAGCTCACAGTCTGAATCATTTCTTGCCAAATTTTTTCCCTTCCGACACTCAGCCCAAGGATCTGCGTGGTCCAAGTTTGGAATACATAGTAAATGATGGTTGGCAAAAATTTTGATTAAAGAAAATCATGGACATGCCATAAATAAAGACGCAAGTAGTATTATTTCACTATAACAGTCCGAATTCAGCTCGATTGATAACAAATAAAAAGGAATGCCCTTCAATCTCTTCATATGAGCAATTCAGCTTGTTTCTTTCAGGTTAAAATTCAAAAATTCGTTTCTCCCGCCCACGAAATTACGTTTAAAAAAAATCAGTTTCATATTTATACATTGGTAAAAATAAGCTTTTAAATATTTGGCTAGAGCTTAACTTTATATATTTAGGGGTACTTACTTGGTCAGCGGAAGTTAGAATGGCTGCATCAAGTTGGAATTCTCCAAGTGGTAAATTTAGCTTCTTAATGATTTCATGCATTTCATTGATTTTTGTTTCAGGTATATCTAACATTTTTCCAGGTTCATCTCTAAGACTAAATTTATCCACTGTAATACCATCTTCTTTTATGTGACCTGAAAATATATAAACAAAATTCATAAGACCCGAAACATCTCATCTGCCGATTTTTGACCTTCATGAAATTAAGCATTTTTTCTGCCATCAGTTGTTATCAGTTAGCAAACAACTTTCTTTTAGACTCTGGAAACCATTTTTAATAGTCTCTGTGCAGATTTTTGAAAACCTTGGCTGTCTAACCACATGGGGGGGGGGTATTAGATAGGTACAAATGTAGTTCTTATAGTGATTCCTTCATTTCTGCAATAGCAATTCTTATCGACAAAGATACTTCTGTAGTCTTCTAAAGATAATTTCATGTGGCATTTCTTCAACCGAGAGGACAAGCTTGTTTGACGATACGGCAACTGGTTTTAAAACCCAGGTAGTGAGATTAGTGTTGTTAAATGCACATGAGGCTCATAGATGGCGTTAGGAAAGATTGCAAATAAAAATCGTTGGCAAACAATTCTCAGAAACGAACTGACTGGAGGGAAATTAAAAAAAAAATACACGCTTGAAAAAGGCAGCACTCCCTACTGACAGCCTATGTGTCACTCAAAATATTTTAGGACACCATCAGAAGAATTTGCTTACTAATAATAAATATTAGTAGTCATATATACTATTATTCTTTAGAGCATAGAAACCAGACATCAGTTATAGTCAAAACATGTTTTTTCAACAGGCTAAAAACCCAGATTTGAACCTGATTTCACGTTCAGCTTGTTATCTGCTAGAACCGCCCACATGCGGAGAGACGTAGTGGGCAAAAGATTTCTGTACCAGTAGGCATCTAAATGTAATATTTTTATAGTACAAGAAGAAACATTTAATTGCCACTAGGTATTGAACGCATTTAATATGCATTTAGCATTCAATATACTATTAAGAGGCTAAAGGTTTAGTTTTAATTGAAAAGTAAAATTCTTTTTACAATAAATAAAATTGAATAAGTAAAATTTGAATAGTGTAATATGCATTTTCATTTCAATGCTGTAATAACTGGAAAAGAGAGTATTTGTAATATAATTCGGTTCCAGTTAAGCGCCAATGACGCTGTATGCTTTGGATTTTTAAAGTTAGGAAAGGAGACGGTAGCTAAATTCTTCTTTTGTAGTGAAACTAAATTTGTCGTGAACGGTCTTGGGAAGAAATAAAGTTAAACTAAATATTGGATTTATAATGATGTCAACTGCTGAAAAGCTGATCAGTTCAAAATTTGATTTTACAGCAATTTCATTTTTTATTTCCAGTGTTGTAATAGATACGTAGGAAAATGTTTGTAATAAAGCGCCATTTTCAGTAAAGCACCAATGACGTAGTAGGTTTTAGACTTTCACTGTTAGGGAAGGAGGCAGTACCCATACTCCTCTTTGAATTGATTTTTCTTCGTTTCAGTCTTGATTCGCATACTTAATTAAAGCTTTTTTCGTTTTAAGGTTCGTTTGTTAGTACATGTTGTATGTTTGTTGGCTATAATTGTTTATTTAGTCTCTTCATTTTGGGTTTCATTTATTCTTGTACAGTAAAATATTTTTGCTCGTTTTAAGCATGATTTGCATATTCAGTTTTAACTGAACTCGTTTTAGAAATTAGTTATTCGTTTATATTAGTACAACAAAGAATAAAAATGAAAGGAATACGGAACCAGAAAAATGGAACAAAAAGAACAGTGCAAGAAGAGATAATAAAACTAGAAACAATATTTAAAAAAAGAAGAAAAACAACTGACCCCCTCCCCTCCCGCACAAAAAAGGAAACCAAATACATTTAAGCTACTTCAATCCATTCCAGATAATAAGAGCAGTCTAATGCACGCTAGATTTTAATTACTTTTAGTTTTTGTTGACGAGCAATTCTGATTTGCCCCTTCTCTTCTTCACCTGATTAGTTGCAGTTCCTTTTTTCTTATTGTTACATGCTTCTGTTCTTTTCTGGTTTTTATCGGCATTGAGCATGGCTCGTTTGACACATCTAAGGCTATTAGCGGTCTTCTTTTTTTTTATCTTTCCTTGTCCTTTTTTTGGTGGTCGGCATTTACCACCCCCAGAAAATACACTCCTTGGAAAATACCCTTCCCCAGACAAGAAAACACGGAAAATTCCCCCCCCCCCGAAAATATCACCCCCACACAGCTGGTTGTTCTCTAATCCCTTTTGACTTCAAAAAAAAGGACTAGAAATCTCAATTTCTGATCTAGTCTTGGAGGAATTTCTCTTAAGGGGGGGGGGGAGTATTTTTACTTGAAAAGAACTTTCGACGGTGGAATTTTTCCGTGTGAGAAGGAGAGCCAGATTTCCTGGTATTATTTGAGAACGGTTAGAAATTAAATTTAAAAAGAAAGTTTTTTTTAACTGAAAATAAGGAGCAACATCAAAACTTAAATTAGACAGAAATTATTACGGATAGTTTAGTATATAATATAGTATACGTATACATTAGTATATTTTTAATTAATCGTATATTTTGACTTTTTGTCCCAATTATTTAAAATAGAATGACTTTTTAATAAGAATAATAAGCTTTTTTTAAAAAAAATTCCAGTCATTAGTTATGAAATAGTGTCAGTCGGTGCAGAGTGGGGACAGGGGATGGTGCCTGAGACCACCTCGAGGGAGCCGGATTTTCCGTCATGGTCTGATTAACAATCATAAATTAAAACTTAGATAAATAAGTTTTTCAACTGAAAAATTAAAATAGTAGCCAAAACTCTAAAAAACTGATTTTTAATATCAATAAATACATCAAAAGAATCAAATTATTATGTTGATTTGTTACATACAATAATCATAAAGTTTAGTGTTACCCATCAAAAGTTACAGGCTTGACAAAATTTACCCGATTTCTGATACGTTGTTGTTGTTGTTGTTTTTTGTTGTATTTTTCACAGGGGGTTCGTATTGAAATAATGGTCCTAGAAAATCGGGTGAGACTTTTCAGGAGCAGTTGAATACTGAAATAGAGTTTAAAATTTGACAGGGCTGAAGATGGATGGAATAATTTTTTAACAGCGTTTACTGAAATACAAGGGCCATTTAATTAGAATATTAAGATTTTTTTTAAGTGCTAACAGCTTTAACGTAAAGAATAAGATAATAAGGAGGGGGCAACCCTTCATATACAGAATAAATCTTCCAAAATTAATATGTAAATTTCATTTTTATTTTTCATCTACGGTGAGCCAAATACTGAAAGAAAGGAGCGACATTAAAAACCTAAAACGAGCAGAAATTATTCTGCATATAAAAGGGATTGTCTCCTCCTCCACGCCTCGCTTTTTGCTCTAAAGTTTTCATTGTTTTGAAAAGTAGATTTGTGACACCGAGTCAGACTATAGTGTAAAAAGCGAGGGGTTGAAGAGAAACTAATACCTTTCATACACAGAATAATCTCTGTTCGTTTAGTGTTATTCCTTACTTTCGGTTAAAAGAACTTTTTTTTTTTTCAAAAAAGAAAATTCTACTGCCTGTTGATTACGCATTTCATTTGTTATTGGGAAGTAAACAGACATTTTTCGGGGAGGCGAAATTTTCACTTAAATAGTTCGCTATTTATGATAAAGTGTGACTTTGTATCCCAATCCCTTACGAACAACAAGTGAAACACATTGTTCGTTAAATTAGAATAAAGAAGTTTTTTCCGAATTCTAAATAACGTTAGCGTGAAGAGTGAGGTATTGTAGAAGGCGTATCCTCCATGGCTTACAACCCTTCCCCGAAAAAATGCCCCTCCGAGGAGAATAAACCCCCCTCCCTCCCGCGGAAAATATCCCCCGGAAACACCCCAATGGAATATACCCCCCCCCCAAAAAAAAATCATCCCTTGGAAAATACCCCTTCCCCTCAGAAAATACCCCCCGTGAAAAATAAGCTTTTCCGAACTTGAATATCTTATTTGAGTTTTTTTTTTCCGTAGGGGAAGGAATTTTGGTTATTTGTATAAATAATATAACTTGTATATTATGCGCCACTCACTCAAGTTTACGCTGTGTAAAATTCGAGAACAAACCGGTGTCTTCGTTAGTTTCTTTCAGCTTAGCGCGAGGCAAGTGACAGAATAGATAGGAAATATATAATTTGGGCTATATATTTGCACATACGGGGGAGGGGGAGGGGTAAAGCATTTGGACAATTTGAAGTCAGGAAACAATTCTTACTTCATAATATGCAAATTGTACCAACACATTTTGCATACATACCCGCTAACTTTACGCCCCCCCCCCTCTAATGTTCAAATATATAGCCCAAATTTTTCAATGGCCTCAGGTGGTTTGGTGCTGAGATAAGTCGTTAGTAGTAGTTGTAGTAGCAGCATTGAATATTGTAAATATTTTAACAACAAATACTAAACTATTGAAAACATCAGTGCCGGCCCGGAAGTATTACTGTTTCTGCCAATTTTTCTTGTGGAGATGTCCCGGCGGAATATCTGGGGGCTATTTTCTACGCGTTTTGATTCCTTGGAAATGATTTCTACGGAAGGGGGCATTTCTGTAGTGATCCAGAAACCAATTAGAGATTAAGGTCTTATTCAAATAAAAGAATGCTAAGGAGAATTTTTCAGGCTGAATCGTCCGCAAGCAATTTTACAGGGAGGTAGGATTCTCAGAAAGGATGGAACTGTCTGGAGGGAATTAGACGGGGGGAAAGTTTACTTTATATTGGATGAAATTTCACCAAAGGAGATTTCTGTTTTTAGGGGGTGGGGGGGTTGCCCCCTCCATATAAGAAATGTGTTCTCCTACTTAATACCTTGCTCTTTACTGTAAAGTTTGACTGCTTGTCCCAATTTTTTAAGAGTGTCTACTGAAAAATGGAGGGGTTTTTAATTAATATATGAGACTTTTAAAAGTGCTAACAGCCTTAGCGCAAAGAGTAAGGTAATAAGGAGGGGAGCAACCCTTTATATAAGGAATAAATCTTCCAAAATTAATTTGCAAATTTAGTTTGCAAATTTTGGTTGTGACATTAAAGTTTAAAAACGTACAGAAAGGTTTCTCCGCCTCAACACATCCTTTATGCTAAAGTTTTTGTTGTTTTAAAAAGTAGAGTTGTGACAAAGAGTCAAACTTTAGTGTTAAGAACGAGGCGTAGAGGAAGAAATAGCACCTATACGGAATAATTTCTGTTCGTTTTAAGCTTTAGTGTCGTTCCTTACTTTCTCTTAAAAAAACTTGTTTTTTTCATTTAATTCATAAAAGAAAAGTCTATTACCTAGTGCTTACACACAGCATTTGTTATTGGGAAGTAAAAAGACATTTTTAGGGAGGCGAATTTTCTCAGGAGGAACTTTCTTTTTTGCTAAAATATTATTTTATATCTCAATCCTTTGCGAACAAAAAGTGAAACACAAGGTTTACGTTGATCCTTACTTTTAGTTGAAAAAAAGACTGCTGTTTTTTTTAACCACTCAAAGGTACAAACAGTTCTTTGAAATGCCGGTGATTTTACGCTTTGGGTGAGTGAGCTAATTGTGTATAGGCAGTTAGATTGCCTCTGCATCAGCTATGCAAGGGTGAAATGTGACGTAAATTATGCGAATAAGGTACAACATTTTCCTGAGGTTCTGACCATAAGTGAAATCCTGCTTTGTTAAACTCTCAGCTTTTGAATATTGTGCTTCATACTACCCAGCAAATTTTGTCAACAGTCAATTTTGTTTGAGCGAATAAAAAAACAGCGAAAAATTGACTAAATATCTTAGTCAAATATTTGTCAGTTCCAGATGCGATTCTTAGCTAAAATTTTGTTTCAGACGATGGAAGAACGCCTATACTCATATTTATTTTTATGTGGTAATCTAGAACATGAGACTTATTAGTTTATGGTTGAGAAAACAATTGTTAAGAAGTAAGTTGAAAAAATCATTAATTTAAAAATATAACACATTTAACTGGCAAAATTAAAAGAATCAATAGGGAAGATATCTCTTAGTCCTCTAATCCATTCTCACATATTTACATTTTTCATAAATTTGTTTCATTGAATCATCAATAGTTTTCATGTCAGTTGTGAGGTCATTTCACATGATGATCTGCAAGACGTTCTGATGATGATGGTATTAGAAATCTTGTAAGCCTTACTAGTGTCGTTACTAGCCAAAATGTTTGGGGGTAGGGCAAGGGATGTTACCAATTGGCTGGTCATTTTTATCGACTGTTTTTTGTCAAGAACTAGCATAATGTCCGTTTAGAATACAATACATAAAATCACTGCACGAATTGGTAAAACCGCTACACTTACCAACTGATTTCACTATTTATAGTGAAATCTAAACTTCACTATAGTAGATAGTGAAAGATCTTACTATACTATAATTACTATTACTATAGTGAAATAGTAATAGTAAATCAGTAAATAGTATACTATTTATATACTACTAGATTTCACTATTTTAATGCTGTTTATTTAACCAAATGGAAAATTGTGGCACCATCTGTAAAATAATGACATGAGTCGGTAAAACTGCTGCGTTTACCGACCGAGTTCGAAATTTCTGTAGATGACATATCAGTATTTTCGTGGTCTTTATTGAACCAAACAAGAACTTAGCAGCGTTGGAGCGCGATG
This sequence comes from Artemia franciscana, assembly GCF_032884065.1. NCBI lineage: Eukaryota > Metazoa > Arthropoda > Branchiopoda > Anostraca > Artemiidae > Artemia > Artemia franciscana. The sequence goes on from NW_027062684.1 coordinate 60,159, forward strand.
TGCTAAGATGTGCCACACCCGCTTATTTTTTACCGAGTTACCAAAACATCGGGGAGGATGCGCACCCCTTCCCATTGCATAACGGCCCTGAGCCTTACTAGTTTATAGGGAGTTTGCTTATCTCCTCTGCACTTTGCTAGCCCCCTCCTGGTAACAGTAGCCCAGAGAGTAGTCGAAAATTCAATGAAAAATTGATACCATCCGGAATCAGGAAACCAGGTAGTACATGGGACAAAGACGGAGTATAAATCGCGTTAAAAGTTGCAATTGACCAGTCGATGTGATCGCAGAAATAAATGAGATCAAATTTTTTTTTAATCAGACAGGACATTCCAATGTTCTAGTTCTTAAAAGAACCTTGTAAAACTAACAGATAGAATAGAAATAGCTAAAAATCTTAGAAATTAACTTGAAAACCACATCTGAAAACAGTGTGGCATAAACAAAACTATTCAGTGTGAGGGTAGAAATGTCTTCGAAGCTAACTTTAAATCTTTCATAGATTGTAGTTAAGATTCCATGACACCCAAGACTTGCCAGAATATTTTTTTGTAGCAACGCTCCTAGGAGGCTAGTGAAAAAGATTACCTGAGACTGTTCCAGGCACAATAGTGATAGGAATTCGGACACTTTCAGGTGATGAAATGATTTCTTTGTCAGCATTAATTGCTACTTTTCTCTTGGGGGAATTTTCCATCGATTTCAAGAAATTAACTATGGCATTTGTTACAGCAGGATCGTGAACTTTCTTTCCAGTTTCTTCATTAGTGATGGTAAGGTCGAGGAACCCCTAAAAAAATATACAGGCAAAAAAAAACTTATTGAAAACCTATGGATTTTGAAGTGTGGTTTATTTTTCAAAACACCAACAAAAAATTAAATATTATCACTATAATAATCAAGATGAATAGAAATATTAAGAATAAACTGAATGTTTAATATGCAACAATATTAATATCTAGAAATTTTAGCAATTCAAGATTCTATAGATTAAGATTTTTTAATTTTTTATTGTTATAATAATATATATATATATATATATATATATATATATATATATATATATATATATATATATATATATATATATATATATATATATATATATATATATATATATATATATATATATATATATATATTTGAGTTTCAGTAAAGCATAAATGACACTTTAACCTTTAAAAGGCTTAAGGGCGGGGGGAGGAGGAAGAGGCAGCATCCATACGCCTGTTTTTAGTAGTTTATGGTAGTCTTAAGTTTGACTTAAGCACTCATTTGAATTTCTACTGGTTTCAGGATACATTTTTTCATCTGTATCAATATTGGTTATCTTTGTCTTTTATCATTATTTATTTTCATATCTGGTCGTTTTGAGTTTCATTTGTTCCTTAATAGTAACTTCTACTCGTTTCAAGTTTGTATTTTTATACAACTTTATTTCTGCTCACCAGTTCAATCATCAAGTTTTAATATAGCTTTTTGCTTTTCTTAGAAAGTTCTTTTTGCAAAGTTTTCAAAATTAATTTTCTATTCCTCTTTCATTACCAAAATTTTATTATTGGTTAATACTAGAAATCTTTTTCAGGTTTTCAGGTTTTCAGCTTGATATGGTTTGATTCAGCAGCAATTTTTTTTATAGTATACTTAAGTATAGTTTACATAATATACGATAGTATATAGTATACGATAGTACACATAAGGATTCTCTTGGGAGAATAATCAAAAGATTACACACAAAATAAAATGAAATGAAAGAATAAATGCATTTTAGCGACATCACTTACCTCCCTTATCTCATATACACGACATAATAAATACATGTTATATACAAATACATATAAACATAACAAAGACATGTTAAGAACATCACTTAGCTCCCTTTTGTCTCTTTAAACTTCTTTATTCGTGACTTTGACATGCAACTATGCTTGATATGGCGTCATCAAGGTAGTCAGGTCGACAACCTTGATACAGAATACTTGATACTTGATATCAGTCCTTTGACTGAGTTTAACATCCCTCTGAACATTCTCTGAAAATTTCAACTTAATAACCTTACCTTTCTGAGATATTGTCAATGCTTTATGTTAACAACCTGGATCACATAGTGTCTTTTGATTTAGTTCAGTATACCCCTCAAAATCCCCTGACAGTTTCAACTTAATACTCTTATCGATTTCCAAGACCCTTGGCCGTACCTGAGATATTGAAGACACCCTTTCGAAAACCTGGATGCACATAGTGTATTCTCATTTAACTGAAATGCTTCTTAACGCTCAAGGGATGTTTCAACTTAAGACCCTTAGTTGTTCCTAAGATATTACCGATATGGTATATTGACAAATATATATTCATTGTGCCTTTTGCTCTAGTTCAATCGATATTCTCTGAAAGTTTTAATTTAATACCCTTAGCTGTTCCTCAGATATTGGAGATACACCCTCTTTACAGTATATTTGTACATAATATCTTGCATTCCACGAAATTTTCGATTTAATACCCACTGCCGATCCTGAGATATTGCGGATACGTCTTTGACAACCAGGATGTATGTAGGGTCTTTTGATTGAGTCCAACAGCCCCCTCAACATTCCACGAGTTTCAACTTGAAGTAGTAGTAGTAGTCGCAATTAGTAGGAGTAGCAGTCGCAAGTAGTAGTAGTACTAGTAGTTGCAAGTGGAAGCAGTAGTCACAAGCAGTAGTAGTACACTGTGTAGTAATAACATACAGTTTTATTAGTTCAAATCGACATCCTTCTCAACATGCCCTGAAAGTTTCAACTTAATACACTACCCGTTTTTGAGATATTTCTAAGACGGTTTTTTTTACAACCTTCATGCACATAGCATGCTTTAATTTAGTTTATCATCCCCGTCAATATTTCGTGAAAGTTTCACGTTTATGTGAAACATTTATTTTTCATAAATGTGTTTTTGGAGATCGAGGATCAAACATATTGCTGTTTCCCAATAGCAAACCCCAAACGTGCGTAAACACTGGGAAGCTTGCATAACTTACAGTTCTTGTCCCAGGGGCTGTGGGTCATTCTTTCCTCAGAGTTGGTTATTTGATCTATGGACAATTTTGAACAAAATGGTTATCTCAAAGTTTTGATCGGACCTATTTGGGAAGGAGGGGACAGTAAAAATGGCATGGTTTTCCCCGATCACATTTGACTTTTAAAAAGGCAACTAGAACTTTCAACTTCCAATCAAACGAGCCGCCTCCAAAGTCTCTACGATTATCCTTTCCATATGAAGTTGCCCTGGAAAAAAATAGATTAAGGCTTATGGCTCTTCACTACAGACAACACTAGAGCGTTGGCTCTGGCAGACATTTTTTATGTCTGAATTGTCTTCAGTTTGACTAGATTTCAGTTTCACAATTTTAGCACTTTTCAAGAAAGTGTCTTAAGTTGGGTACGCCTGATTTAAATTCTGATAAAGAGAAACAATACCTTCATATCTTCGGAAAAGACTAGGATATTCAATTTTTTTTAACAGTCGATATAAAGTTCGACCCAGGATATTTTTTCTCTGAGCTTACTCTCGCAAAACTAAAAATAGATACTTCAAAACCCAATACCTCAACATTTTTCTCTTCTGTTTCAACATCATCTTCATTGATAGTATCATCATCATGCATTGGGAATACAGGCCTACACTTCCTCTGACAGATTCGAGTTGCTCTACCGGTACGATCAATAATAGTAAAGCAAGTTCTTCGGCATCCTGGAACTGGGAAGACAGCTTGGGTAGTTTTATTTATTTAAATAACATACGCAGTATTTGGAGCTAGAGTTGTTTTTTTTTTCTTACTTATATCCCTTATCAGTGAATCTAATCGAGTCCTTCGATAAAATAAACACTTTGATTTTGCTTAGTTTCAGTATGAGTAAACGTATTTCGAAATGGAATGAGGATGTGAAGAACCTGGAAACAGTAAACTTTTACATGAAAGTTAAAGTAGCGTATAACAGGAGTTTTATCAAATTGAGTTTACCATATAAATATGGGGTGCCCATTCACACATACTTCGGGGAAGGGGTAACGATTTCACTTAGATTTTTTTAAACGTCGGTACAAAAATAGCATTTTAAAATAAAGGGAGAAGGGGCAATTTTTTCAACCTTTTAAATAATAACACCAAAAAAGATACTTCACAAAATCTAAAGGGAGCAATTAGAACATTTTTTAATTGGCATCCCTGGATAGGCATACCATGTATTGCATGTCATATAGACCTAATTGTGTTCTATATGACTTGCATTTGATGCTTACTGGCCAAAATTTTATGCCTGGGCTACACGATTAGATGTACCTGGGAAGTCTAGGCCTTGTTCCTACAACAGGCTACGGTATAATACTATTATCTCTTTTGGCCATCTGTTGTCAACCTCTTTTTTTTCTCCGCTGCTAGCAGGGTACTATGACATTATAAGAGCCGTTTAAAGGTTCATTTTAAACTCAGTTGCTACATATACGTGCTATTGTAATTAACATTATTTTTAAGCATCTTTCGCGGCTGTACCAGAAACGATTTTATGCACAAAAGTTCAGTAAGTCATATTATTACTGCTACTCATCACAGCACAAAGCCGTCTCAAGTCAACACAGGGTGCAACCATGTCAGTTTCTTGGCTGCATTTAGCTCGAGGGTTCAGAATTGACACAGAAGGCTGAAATAGGTTACATAAACTGGATTTTTGGACAAGAAAAATCAAAGATCTTCACTAAGTCTAATGCTTATGGGTGTAAATCCATTAAAATCAGATAAACAAAGTTGTATAAATAATTATTTTTTCACTCACTAATTTAAAGTATATTGATTATATCTTATAATAAGAACGATGACATACAAAATATATGCCAAGAGAACTGGTTTTTATTTAATTTCAAGAGATTTTACTGTTTTAACAGGCATCATTTCATAGGCCCTAAGCACAGCAAGTCATGGTATACTTAGAAATTGGTAGAAGACTCGGAGACACCTAAACAACACTCATAATTAACATATATTTTCTTAGACCTTTTTTTTACCATAAATTGTCATTATTAAAATAAAAATTTTAGTAATGTGTGCCATTTTTTGCAAATAGACAAGTATGACTTAGAATTTAATACAATTTAAATCTCATTAAGGATCGAGCAATGAGGTTATATCAAAGTTATTATTTTTGTCATTAACTATTTAATTTAATAGACATTAAAATAATAATAAGTACTTAATAAATATATTCCATATTTTCTTTGTCTGTACCATTTGAAAAAAGCTTGAAAATACGATTTTAAGAAGACCCTTAACTAAATTTTATCAACATTGCCATGATCGAGTTGTGCACGAGACGACCACAGTTGGCTTACTGTTCTTCAAGAAGTTCGGGCGATTCGGCACAATCAAAATAAAAATCTTAGTAGTAAAGTCTGCCGTTTTCTGCAAACAGACAAGCATAACTTTGAATTAAATAAAATTTAAATATGCCATTAAGGATCAAGCAACGACGTTATATCAATATTATTATCTTATAATGCTATTTAATTATTACTACATATCTTAGGTAATAAGAATTCTCATGAATCTCACCATTCTTATGATCAGAGGAAAAACGTAAGAGACAAAATTGAAATAATTTTAATTGCGGAAGTCTCAAAAAAGAAAAGATTAATTAATTCATTAGTAATAAATCAAAAATACTCTTGAATGGGGACATGTCCTACATGATTGCCAAATATCAGGGAAAAATAGCCAAAAACCAATGCTGAATCCATAGAGTATCTTTAAATAGGTAGGCAGTCAAATGTGAAAAAATTGAACAAGACAATGTAGCGCAAGAACCCAAACCTGAGAGCATTCTATTGAATAAAAATTTTAGCAGAGCATAAACAGGATAATAATAAAACTAAAATAATAATTAAACCGCCACGCACAATGTGACCATGATATGACTAAGAAACTAAAATATATTTATTTTGTTTTGAATAGCAGCAAAGATCAATGAGACTAATAAATAATACGTAATTTTTAAAAACGGCCGAAAACCAATGCTGAATCAATAGAGTAGCTTTGAATAGGTAGGCAGTGATAAGTGCAAATATTCAACAAGACATAGTGCAACAACACAAACCCGAGAGCATTCTATTGAATAAAAACTTTAGCAGAGCATAAACAGGATAATAATAAAATTAAAAAAAATAATTAAATCGCCACGCACGATCTGACCATGATATGACTAAGAAACTAAAATATATTTATTTTGTTTTGAATAGCAGCAAAGATTAATGAGACTAATAAATAATACGTAATTTTTCAACCAGTCAAACAATTTGCAAAAAAAGCGAATTAAGCTCTTACCCCGAATCATACTTCTATCTTCGTCATCTTCAGCAAGGAAGTATTCTTCGGACTCTTTATTGGCCACTGCCTCTAAAAACGAAAGACCTGAACCATTTTCTTCACTTTCAGGCTTTCCAATAATCAAGGATGTAGCAGACCTCAATCCTGGACCACAGTCAATCCTGCAATTGCTTACAGTTGGCATATTCTGTACTGAGTAGCTATTGGATGGAAATTTCATAGACTGAGTGGATGCTGCATTAGATTGATATTGCATGGACTGAGTGGATGCTACATTTGGCTGGTACTGCATAGACTGAGCTGCACTGGGTTGATACTGCATATTTTGAGAAAATGCAACTTGGTTAGAACCATAATTAGTCTCCATAGCTGGCATTCCATCTGTCAAAAAGAATAATATACATATATATATATATATATATATATATATATATATATATATATATATATATATATATATATATATATATATATATTTATATTTTTACGTATGTATATATATCTATATACATATATAGATAACTTCGAAGACCACACTGCCTTTCCATGACGAAAGTTAGCGGGAGCCACTGGTACTGGGACTCTCAAAGTCGCTTGTCTTCTAACCGAAGACAATTTGCTGTCTTTTCATATATTGGGCTTTTGAAAGACATTTGATTACTAAACCAAGTTCGATTTTTAACAACGATATCTGCTAAGCTTCAAACTTTTGGTTTTCTTTTTTAATGTTTTTGAATTTCCGTAATCCCTTGTTAAAATATATACAAATATTTTTGCAATTACCAACCGCCGGGCCCTGGCACTTGACACGTGGCAGGCTTCTATATATACGCATGGTTGTAATCCCTTGTCAAAAGATATGTAAATATTTTTGGAATTACCAACCGCCGGGCCCTGGCACTTGAAACGTGGCAGGCTTCTATATATACGCATGGTTGTAATCCCTTGTCAAAAGATATGTAAATATTTTTGGATATTTTTTGTAATATGAAATATTTTTGTAAATATTTTTCAGTTCTCATTCAGCAGTCAATGAGTGAACTTGTTTGACTGCATTGAAACTAACACAGCGAATGTTATGTAATGTTTTGACTCTGTGAATACTCGTAATAGCATGAAATAACTTTAATTGATAATTGGATAAGAAGGAGTTTCTTGCTGTAATTTTTGGCCAGCGATTTCTGTTTTATGCAAGGTATTTTTGTAAATATCTTTTCGTGTAAGACGTTCCTTTTTAACGCATATGTTCATTGCACGCTAGGAACTAGCGTGGGTAAATATAGTTCATTTAAATTAGGCGAATAGTCTTATTTTCATACTGTTACTATGGGAAAGAAAGGCAGCGGTAAACGTAACAGAACCGAAGCGGACTTATCGGACCCTGTGATGAATTCGACAAATAATTCCGATGGTAGCGTTCTCACTGACTGTCAGAGAACTAATGCTGAAAATATTATTAAAATACTGGAAATGGTCCAATCCATAAATACAAACATTGAGGCGCTCCAACATAATTTCTTGGAGTTAAAATCAGATATTAGTGCAGTGACTAATCGCGTTACAACGATTGAAAATAAAAATAATATGCTGGAGAATGAACTTGTATCAGTTAAATCGGAACTTCGGATTTTGAAGAATATTGTGGAGGGCCAAACGGATATTATTAATAAAATGAAAAGAGAAATCACCAATGCTACAGCACAAACACAAAAAAAAAAAAAAAAAAAAAAAAAAAAAGGAGACAGAAGGAGAAAAGGAAGACTGTTTTCCTAAATTAGTGATTAATATAGACCAGCACTTGAATGAGGCCTTAACCCTACTCATCCATACAATCACATAGGTCAAACAGCATAGCCACACACAATCAACCATAAAGAATAATCCATGGACAGGCAGTCATGTCGTCAATAAGTATAAGTCGTCATTTACCAAACAATAGAAAAAATAATATAGACAAATAATTCAGAGGCAACACCCAACATAAGGGCTCATCAGGAGAATACACTGGCCTATATAGGGTTTCGCCACACTAAATTCTCTACCCAGCACAGTGTTGTGGCTACCACAGAATATCCATGGCATCCCCGCGTCAGGTATCACCCCCAAAATACATGCCCATGGAAAAAAAAACAGCAAATGTAAAACAACCAAGTAAAACCAAAAACAAGCTTATCCTGTTAACACATCCCTCCTTTTAGCAACAATAGGTAAACTAAATACTATAAATTTTACCAAATCACAAATATTAACACATTGCAAAAAACCTGAATGAACCAAACAATTACAGAACTCATCTTTACAGAGTAAAGAAGAAATAAATTCAGTAGTCAGCCAATCATTTGTGGAGGAAAATCGCAGTAATGACTGCAATGTATTATTTTGGGGATTGAATGAAGTACCATTCGAGGATGCTGAGTCTTTGATTAAAGAAGTGATGGTAATTGGATTATCATTAAATAGCGAAAATTTGCCGTCGTTTAGTATTATCCAGTGCTCTAAAAAGTTCGTTAAAATTAAAGTGGATAATACGCAAGTTCGATTTTCTCTTCTGAAAAATGCGAAGAAACTTAAAGGGAAAAAGTTCAGCACTTATAATAATATTTTTATTGGTGATGACGTTACGCCTCGTGTGCGTATTGTACGCAAGGAACTCCTGGCCATCCGTAAATGTCTAGTGGATAAAGGAGTGGAATGCTGGGTACCCCCTACCTTACCCCCTGTTATTTGTGTAAAAAAAGATAACACTGTAGCGAAAGTGCTTTGGTACAATGCAAAGAATCTGTTGATACCGTAACTTATGTATTTTGGTGATCAAGTCTTATTGAAGTCTTGTTAAGTTAGTTTTTAAGTATTCTTGCGATATTGTGATGTGTGCTTATTATTAAGTTATGAGCCGTTGTGTTAGAAGCTTGAGCTTTATATGAACGGGTTACAGGCAATATTTTCATGGCCTGTTATTTTTCTTATTTGTGTTATTATGTGGATCATTTTTGTTTTTCTTTTTTGTGTCTGTTTGTTATTTATGTTTATTGAAACCATATACCGAGATTTATTTTGTTTTTAATGACAATGGATAATTATGATCGTGATTCCCGGAGCAGTATCCGTCTTAATACTTTGGAAGCTTCTAATGTAGATTTTGGGGGTATATTTACGGAGCAGCTACATCGGAGTTATGACATTGGGGTAGCAGGGCATTATAGATCTGTTAGTTCCAAATATTTGTTTAAAGATGGAATCCAATCTGAGTATGGAGATGCGAGAGGCCTCAATGTTTTCCATCTTAATTGCCAAGGATTAAATTCTTCGTTTAATTTTTTAAATGAAGTATGTGATCTTTCGGTTTTCAAGGTCATCGGTCTTACTGAAACCTGGCTGAATGACCACAACTCCGCTCTTTTAAATATACCAGGATATAATTTCTACAATAGGAATCGACAGTTTCGGCAACATGGAGGAAACGGTGCATATATTCGAAGCGATATTGGGGTTTTGGTAAGAAATGACTTAGTAGTATACCAGGAAATGGTTTTTGAACCATTTATTCTTCAGCTTAGGCTGAAACCTAAAGATGCATTTGTTATTATATTGTATAGGCCGCCATCTGGCTCCATACCAATCTTTATGGATCTTTTGGATAAGCAGCTGGAGAAACTAGCAACTAGTTCACATCTATTTATGATGCTCGGGGATTTTAATATTGACCTAAGTGAGCTTGATGTGAGTGTTTCTATGGATTTTTTGCGGCTTTGTATGTCCTATGGTTTATTTCCAACTATAAATATATGCACACGTGTAACCACCTCATCATCAAAGCTAATTGACAATATTTTTTCAAATTTGTTTTTTTCAGCTCCAAGAGTTATTATTACAGATGTATCCGATCATTTTCGGATTTCAACAAGATTTGATCTCTGTATTCCCCAAAAATTAGCAACAATAATTCCTAAGAGCCCAATGTATGTATTTAGCCAGAGTAACCTTCAAAAATTTAAGCAGGCAATTGCAGAAGTTGATTGGAATAATTTAATAGACCTTACGGATGATATAAATACGAGTTTTCAAAGATTTTACGATAAACTAATTTTGTTAGTGACAAAAACATTTATAATGGTTCGTTCGTCATCAAGGAAAAATAATCCTAAGAAACCATGGATGTCGCCTAGCTTGTTGCGCTGTATTAATAAAAGAGATAAACTTTATAAGAATTCCATAAATAATGGAAATGATCCGATCTGCTTAAGAATTTATAAAAATTATAGAAATGCCCTGAATAAATTACTGAGAAATGCAAAAAAAAAATATTTCGTAAATAAATTCACTGAGACTTGTGGTAACCCTGCAAAAACATGGAAAATAATTAAAAGTGTGATATCGACAGAGAACTCTATTATTCCCGATGAAGTAGTAATGCAGAATGGCCTACCAACGAAGGAACCCGAAGAGATATGTAATGCTGTTTCCAAACATTTTGCTAATATTGGCGTAGATTTATCTTCCCGTATAGTATCTTCTGATGATGATCCTCCCTTGGAGTTTTTTATGAAGACTCCAATTGATATTTCTATGTATATGAGACCCTTCTCTCGTGATGAAGTAGAGAAAATTATCTTTGGGATGAAAAATACATCGGCAGGTAGTGATTCACTCAATCTTCTGGTGTTAAAAATAGCGTTTCCTTATGTTGCTGATATTCTTACTTCTCTCATTAATTTGTGCTTGAAACGGGGAACGTTTCCTGATTGCTTGAAAATTGCTAAGATTACCCCTGTTTTTAAAGGCGGTAATAAGAATCTAGGAAATTATCGGCCTATCTCAGTCTTACCTGTTATTTCTCGACTGCTTGAAAAGTGTATTAACACTAGAGTGAATGATCATTTGGAACTGCATAATCTGTTAAATCCAATTCAATTTGGCTTCAGAAAAGGGAGAACCACAGAGATGGCATTATCATATATAACTTCGATAATCAATGGAGCTCTTGATAATAAGCTTAGAGTAGCGGGTCTGTTTCTTGATTTGGTTAAGGCATTTGACACTGTTGACCACCAATTACTACTTCGAAAATGTGAATTTTATGGACTAAGAGGGGCTACTTTAGCTTTGATTTGTGATTATCTCCAAAATAGAGAGCATTATGTTCACATTAATGGATTTTCTTCAAGTAAGAGTCTTGTTAAATATGGTATCCCCCAGGGTTCTGTGTTAGGGCCTACTCTTTTTTTGATTTTTATAAATGATCTGCCAAATGCTGTTGCAACTACTTCTAGAATAGGGGATATAGTGAATCCCGCACCTTCGGGAACCAGGATCACTACACCCTTATTTGCTGATGATGCGACATTGATGTGTGTTGCCTCAACTGAACAACAACTTACCTCAACAATTAATGCAGCAATGACTATGACATGTCTTTGGTTGAAGATAAACCGCCTTGACCTAAATATAAATAAGTCAAATTTTGTTATTTTTTCACGATCCCCAAATTATTATCCTTGGATTATGGAAATAGCTACACCAAAGGGAATTGTTAAGCGGTCAAAGTCCGTTCAGTACCTTGGGATTATTATTGACGAAATTTTATCATTTAAGTGCCATGTAAAAGCTATAAGTAGAATATTATCGCGGAATTTAGGGATTATCCGTAAACTAAAACATTTATTTCCTTCAAATGTTATACGGTTATTATATTTTTCTCTGATTCATCCGTATATTTTGTATTGCTCGTCTGTATGGCTTGGGACATTCCCCTCAATACTTCGCCCAATTCGCGTACTGCAGAATAATGCCATTAGATCACTTTGTGGAATAGGGAACCGGGATTCGGTCAGGTCAATGTATAGTATGATAAATATAATGCCTGCAGCCGGATTGCGTGATTTTTATACACTGGTTTTTATGTATAAGTACCATTATGGGTGCGTTCCAGAATGTTTTACAGGAAGTTTTCGGGATAGGTCTAATATTCATGATCATAGAACTCGAACAAGTGGAGATATTGAGGTTCCTCGCCTAGTTTCAAGTAGGACTGCTTTTTCAATTATTTATAGAGGGGCTAAGCTATGGAATAAGCTTGTTCCAAATATTAAAGAATTGCCCATTAATCAATTTAAGGCCGTGCTGCGTGTGGGGTTTCTTGGTAGGTATACCTTTGAAATAGATTGAGATTGATTGATTTAATATTGAAAATAATTGTTTATTGTTTTTTTCTTTTGTTTTCTTTTTTTGCTTCGGGATCATGATATTATGTTGTTTGATTGTGTATGAATTATTTATATAATTTTTTTTTCTCGGTACACGGTTTCACCTTTCTGCTCATTTTAGATTAACTCATTGTTTTTCTGTTTTTGTTCTTTTTTTCTTCAATTTTTTGTTCTTTTTGTTAGTAACACACCCTCGCAAGCACCGCTTTTGGTGTGCTACCGATTGATTTTGTCTGTCTTATTTCCTTTGGTTAATAAATTAATACTACTACTACTAAAAAATACGTTTTTTTTTTTTTTAGTAAGCCTCGATTTCATTTACCAGAAAATCCGAATGTTCCAATTATAATGGTAGGAATGGGAAAAGGCACCGCACTATTCAGGTCTTTCTGGATGCACAGGGCAGAACTCAAGAAAGGTAATTGTTACGATTTATCTTACAGTTTTGTATATTTTGCTTCTAATTCCCCCAGTTTTTATGTTTTTCTCTTAAGCTATGCCCCCCATGGAAATATTTTTTTTTTAACGAACACTAATTGTTCGTTATATGAGAAGTGGTGGCCCTTTTTCAATGCTCCTCTTCACGCTAAAGTTTGTGAAGTACTTTGAAAAAAGGTTCTGCTTCTAATTGTATGGACCTTGTGTTTCAGGAATCGTTTCTAAAGAACTGAGACAAAAGGTTGAACTTTAGCGTAAAGAGCTGTATATTGAGGAGGGGCAGCTCCCTCTCTTCCCCCTTATACGGAATCATTTCTGCTTGTTTTAAGTTTTGATGTTACCCCTTACTATCATTAGAAAAAACCTGTTTTTTAATTTTATTTATTTCTGATAGTTTTCCAAAGAATCCAAGGAAATCCACCGTCCGTCCCCCTCTGTTGAAAATCGTCTCACGTAAAATTATACCCCAGGAAATTACCCTCGGATAGTTCTATTCTTGCTTTGAATCCCCCCTCTGGAAAATTTATTATTTGCGATCCCGTCTAAAAAATACTCCTTAGTATGTTTTACATTTGAAGAAAAACTTGTTTTCTGTTGAATTTCTGAGCTTTGTTCCAGTCGTGGGATAATCCCCCCTGTGTGTAAAATATTTTTAACGTTGGGGGAAATATCCCCTTCCCCTGCCAATGAAAAGGTTCTTCCGCAGAAATCCCCATGCAAAGTTTCTCTTATAATTACTCTTGGGAGAATTTCTCCCGTGGGAAATCCCCCCGACAATTCAAACTCTACCGTAAATTCCCCCGGACAATTCCCCCAGAGCATCTCCGGATTTAAAATGAGATGCCAACGAGAAAGCAATACATATAAAACGAATTCCGTATATGAATTTTGGAAAATTCCTCCGTGAAAAATTTCCACATTTAAGTTCAACCCAGAAAGGTTCTGGGGGGATAATTTCGTCCCTAAAGAAAGTTATTGGGCCTTTTATCTATGGTAAACAAAATGGCTATCTCTTAAAGTTCATGGCTATCTCTAAAAACATGCATGATGACGCAAGGAGCTCAATCAAATTGATTGATTGAGAAAGAAAGTAAACTAAAAAGTTTTTTTGCTTAAATTATGTGAAGTAAATTTCATTTTCGCAGATTAAAAAAAAAAAAAAAAAGGTTAGCTCAGGAAATAGCGAAGTAATATTAATTAGATTGTAGCAGTCAGACTTTTAAAAGATAATAGAATAGTCAGTTTGAGCTGTGTTGCCAGATGGGCTTGTTTTCCGCACCATAGGCTTGTTTTAGCCGTCAGGGGTGGGTTGAATTTTGGAGTGGGTGTGGGGAGGAAACGTGAGCTTTTTTTTTAAATCGACTTATTATCGTATTTCGTTTTCGTTTAATGAAATAGCTATCGTAGCATTCAAAAATGAATAGTAAATTGCGCTACTCTTATAATCACAAAATGATCACTTGTTTGCTACACTTACAAAATATGGTACAACTTTCAATTCACCTGTTAAATGCACTTAGGAAATATGGTACAAAGGAGTTTTCGAATCTGTTCGTACGGTACTTGACTGGTTCTAGTTTGTTGTAATGCCTACTATGTCTGCTGATTTGTTGATAATGATCTTCCAAATTTCATTATTAGCTCATGTCCTCGATCGAATAAGATGGGTAAATTTAAGAGCTCAAGGGCACTTTCGTTGTTGCTGAAATTGGGTCCGATTATTATCTTAGTAGTGTGTTTTTGACCATCTTCTAGTTAGCTGCCATGTAAGGTGTGTTCTGAGTTTGGGGACCACAAATGGAACGGCGATACTCAAGGATAGGACTGATGTAGGTTGTATACGCCAGCAGAAGCTGACGAACAGAGAAGCCTAACCTGCGCAAACTTGTTAAACTCTGGATTGAGTAATGATCTTTATGCACAATATTGTCTATATGCAGCTTAAACGAGCAGTCACATGTAAATGTTACGCCTAGGATTGTTGCAGAGGAAACAATTGGAAACGGAACATCTGGGATAGTGATATCTGACTTGAGTGGATTAAATCGTAAATCTGTTGATTTCTGTTCATTTACTTGTAAACTATTCGACTTACACTGGTTGATGAAGTCTTTGAAGAAACTCGGTTCAGACTGCTGCTTTGCTCCTTTATTTTTAACTATATGTTTGAGAAACGCAAATAAGTCATCTACAAACTTGAAACGGTCTTCAAATTCTGCAAGGATGGGGTTGATGACACTAAGAAATAAAAGGGCAGCTAATTTGGTTCCTTGAGGACAGCCACAGGTTAGTTTTGACCACTCAGAGCAGATATCTTCTGCAAACAAAGGGTATACTGATTGCCGTCTTCCCTTTAAAAATTCTCTCACTAATAATAGCATTTGTTTTTTAGTGCCAATTTCTTTCAAATTTGTTAATGATAAGGTCGAATGCTTTTCAGTAGTCTGCCAATAATAAGTCGACAACTATTTGAAGTTTCTAACCACTTGACGATTAAGTGATACATTTGTACTACACATTACCGTGCTATTGCCTTATGTGCAACCATATTGGTACGGATCGATCCCAGGAGCAATTTTTTTGTAACAAAGAATGGTAGATAAAACCCTCAGCTACTTCTGCTAAGTTAGGTGTTATCGATATTGGTCTCAGTCGTTCACAGGTCTGGAATGTCTTGACTTTTTGTGTGACACGGACTTATGCAACTTTCCAAATTTTGGAAATGATTGTTCTAATAAACATCGGTTTATCGGAGATGCGATAGGCTTGGGTAAGAAAGGTGAGTACTCTTTCAGTAATTTCACAGGGAGTTCACCTGGGTATGAGGCACAGTTGCTTCGCAGCCGTCCAATTGCAGAGTGAACTGTCATTTCTGACACCTCTACGATTTCATCTGTACTACTGTTGTTAATGATGTCACACATTTGTTTGTCACTTACGGTTGGGTGGGTATCACAAATCTGAGTAAGGAATTCGTTGACTTCTGAAGCTTTTATCAGACTACCATCTGGGTTATTGATTCGTACTTCGTTTCCTTTCTTTTTCCAACCAAGCCGTTTACTTCGTCATGTCACTTTTGAGATTCTGGCTTGAGGAGCTCAAATATTTTTTCCTGTATATGTCTTTTTTGGGAAGCTCGAAGGACTGAAACGACTTAGTTTCTCATCTTGTTCGCATTCAGTATGTCTCCTGCAGCATGGAGTTTACATCGTTTATATATATATATATATATATATATATATATATATATATATATATATATATATATATATATATATATATATATTATTCATCATATACCAATTCACAAACGAATGTATTCAAGCCGAAGTAGCTGAGTTGGTTAAGCGTTATGTTCCAGGTTCCAGGTCCGAGAGGTTCCAGGTTCGAACCTTGGCTTTAGCCTTAATACAAAAGAAGAAAAAAAAAAGGTAAAAACTACAAAAAAACTAAAAAGAAAATACTAAAAAAGCTAAAAAACTAAAAAATAAATAAAAAAAGGTAAAAAACTAAAAACTAAAAAAGAAAAAAAACTAAAAAAATAAAAATAGGTAAAAACTACAAAAAAAACTAAAAAGAAAAAAAAACTAAAAACTAATAAAAAAAAACTAAAAAACTAAAAACTGAAAAAGAAAAAAAAAACTAAAAAAAGGAAAAAAACTGAAAAATAAAGGAGAAAAAGAAAACTAAAAACCAGGACACAGGGATATAAATGACGACCGGGACACTCAAAGAGAAATTACAGACTGGGACACTGGGATACAAATTACGACCGGGAGATATAAATGACGACCGGGACACTCAAAGATAAATTACAGACCGGGACACAACTGACGACCGGGACACCAAGACACATGAAAATAAATGACGACTGGGACGCTCAAAGAGAAATTACAGACTGGGACACTGGGACACAAATGACGACCGGGATACTGGGAATATAAATGACGACCGGGACACAGGGACACACCTACAAGGGGGATGCCGGGGGCACAGGGGGATATATAAATGACGACGGGGACACAGGGAATGTTTGATTAGCAATCACCATCAACAAAGCTCAAGGGCAATCATTAGAATAATCAGGTATAGATCTGAATACGGATTGTTTTTCCCATGGACAATTTTATGTTGCATGTTCAAGAGTCGGTAAACCTGACAATCTATCTATATGCACAGACAATGGGACATCGAAGAATGTTGTATATTCGCAAGTTTTACGTAGTTAAGAACACACACACATATATATATATATATATATATATATATATATATATATATATATATATATATATATATATATATATATATATATATAAAGACATGGACAGATTTCTTCACGGATTTCCTTAATGTGTAAAGGAACCATTAGGGAATTTATTTCCCCTTGGCTCTGCAAGTGCACCCTGCGTTTAGATAGGATGCAAGCAGAATAGCGCTGATTTAAGGGAACTTTATTGTCAAGTTTCTTATCCCAGTTGCTACTATATAACTTTAATAATTAATAAAGTGGTAAAATAATTTTGACCATTTTTGACTGCCTTTTGTCTCTGTTCGAATGAGTTATTTGCTTTTGAAAAAATATTATTTATTTGAAATTATTAACTAACTTCTAACTTTATTTAATCATAAAAAAAAAGTTTTTTTCTTGGATGAAAATTTACTTGCTTATCAACGTCCTTGTTAGTTCTCATTATTCGTAAACTGATAAAATAAATTTACTTTAATTTATGTTTAAAAACAATGAGATAAATATATTAAGATGAAGAACGAAATAACGACTTTGAGACCAAGGCAGTATCCAGGGGGGTCATGGGGTTTGAACCCTATCTCCCCCCTCGAAATCTTTATCTGACTTGTAAAAATGAATATAATTAAATTTTTTATGCGTTTTTAAAGCCTTTTCTTACACTCTTTTCTTTTCCTGCTCAGACTAAGGTAAGACTTGGATTATATGCATATTCATGCTTTTTTGGATATATTTGACAGATCTGTGTGAAAGATTTTGGTTGATACTAAATTGGTGAGCTTTTATGTCCAAACTTTCGATTATTTTTCATGTGGCTACCTCTTTAATCAAGGTCTTTTCTCCGTAGTACACGCCTGGGTTTAAAATTTCAAAGAAAAAAGAACGAATAGATTAGATGCAACTTCCCTTTCTCTTCCAGAACTTAGTTTAATCACAGATAAACAAAGTTATAATAATAAAAAAAGATCGTAGCTCAATTACTTTTTTGTACGGGCTATTTATTTTGTACAAAGGGTCAATTAGGCCTCTGCGTTTTTTACAGGCTGAAAAGTTTGACATCTAGATCAATGTTTAAATTTTACTTCTTTCTACGGCTGAAGAAACTGCTTGAAACAAATGAAAACTTACTCTTTATAATAATACTTTTTAGACAAGTATTTAAAACACATAATTTATAAAATCCAGCTTTTTATCGACATTTTAGTAGGATTTCTCTTGACAATGTTACTTGTATGTTTTGCTTGACTAGACTCATCTTTCTTTTTCACGCCTTACATTCATTATGAAGTTATCTTGTAAATAATGTGTTGCAACTGTACCGAAAATGTTTATGTGACAATAAACCAAAGATATTTTATTTCTTCAACTTGTGGTTGTTAATAGTATAGACCAGCGTATCCATAAAAATGAGCTATATTAAGTTATGAGGTAAATAAAAAGAGTTCACAGCTGTTGAACCATTATGACGCATAAACCGGCAGCTAAAAACAGATTAACGTTGGTGGATCACGCGAAATTGATGTTTTGCCGTGAAAGTTGAGCAGGATGAACCAAAGGTAAGCAAGCAAGGTAAAAATAGAGTTAGACTAGAGGCAAAACTTTGTCTGACTTTATCAAGAAAGAACTGTTTCATCATGTGTAGTACTGAAGCCCGTACTTGAATTTGTAGCACTTTCGTGATTCAATTTTTCTTTTTGTCATGGACGAACTGATGTGGATTTTTAAACGGGCAGAGGAATTAACAAAAAGTGTGGATCGCATTTTTCTGTATTTGTTTCGAAAGATTTGTAAGAATTTTAATTTAACCAGGACCACCTTTTTGCTACGTTTGTTTCGAAAAATTTGCCCTAAGTTCGAAATAACCACGACTACACCTAGCAAGCCATAGACATGTCGCGGCGGAAGCTGCGACACGCTTAAAATCTTATTTAACTTTAGCACCAAAAATTGTTGTGAAACATACAAATTTAGGCAATTTTAGGACTTTAGGAAATGACCATGCTGGCAATCCTGGCTTTCAAAGGCTCGGGCGTATTTTGGCGTATTATTTGTTTCACTTTATGGCAATACTAAGTTTGAGTGTCGCTTCTAAAGGCAGATGTATGTCTAATGGAAAGAAGTTATCGTCACTAGTTTTGCTGGTCTTCCGTTTATGTTCTGTTTTTCACTTGAAGCCACATTGGATGTAGATGCCATTTATGTTTGAATTTTATTTCTTATAGAAATCTGTAACACAAATAATGGGAATGGGTGCCAACAACCGTCGTGTTAGTGATTTATTAGACAGCCTTCTGGCTACTTGTTCTATAGCCTAGCCTTCTTGTTAGATAGGCTTTTGAAACTGTTCTTTCGTTTATGTTCTGTTTTTCACTTGAAGCCACATTTGATTTATATGGCTCTATATTTGAATGTTATATTTTATAGAAATCTGTAGCACAAATGATGATGATGGATGCCAACAACCGTCGTTGTACTTATGATTTGTTAGCTAGCCACTGTGGTCATATTTATGTTTGTGGGGATGCTAACATGGCCAATGAAGTCAAATCGGCTGTGGTTTCAATATTTCAAGAAGAAGGAAATATCGATCTGGGTGAAGCTGCATCGGCTGTAGAAAAACTCTTTGTAAGTTTCTTGCATGAATAAGGAGTGGAAGTAAATTTTTCTTTTTATTGTAGCCTTCTTTTCAATCCCAGGAAATTAGTAAAGCTTGCTTGCAAAGAAAAACTGCTTAGGGATTTTTAATTTTTCTTACATACTTTTAACTCCACTTACTAAAACTAGAACTGAAATACTCCTATTACGTTAGTTTTCTTGCAAATCAAATATTTAAACTTAATTTTGCGTGAGGATAGGCTAAGGTTTAGGGTCTTCCCACTGTCATAAGTTTTCATCTTCATCCCTGGACCTCAAGGTGATTAGTTCTATCCCTCCACCCCCTAGATTTAAGGAATCTAATTTGGTAGGATTCCAGAGTTTTTCACTCTCAATGTATCTTTACATTTAGGAATACTAAATTTAATCGTATAAATTCATTTGTATCTTGATAAAAGCATAAACTTTTAATATATTAAAATGAATTTCAGGTCTTTTAACTTAGTACTATTCAGCAGTTAAAATCATACCTTTAGTCTTAATTTTGCGAATGGATAGGCTTGGTAGAAAAATTTGAAGCTGGTTTTGTGTTGTGATGTGGTTTTGGGTTGTAATTTCATACAAGTATACCTGACACAGTAACCCTGTCTGTCTAGGCTCATAGTGGTGCTGAGGTGGACTTTCCATGAGCTCACCTAATTAGAATGGGGCCTATAAACATAGCTTCATGGTAAACTTGAGGAGTTGCTAAATCTTTCGAGATAATAATAGCCTAATTAATGACATAGCATTGTATTGGATTTGATTAATGCATAGTTTTTGTGGGTTGCTTTTGTTTTGGTGTTTTTTTTTTATGAATAGCCTCTTCCTAGTTATGTTATAACTGTAATTCTAAAAGCAAAGGACTCAGTTCTGTCAAAATCTTATCTAGACTTGTTTTCCGTGGTTTGAAAAAAGAAATATTTCTGAAATCATTTAAAATAAAATGCATTCAGAGAGTATAAATTTACTATCCTACAGGAACCATCTTAACATAAACTTATTTGGGTTATTTTAGTGTAAAAATACTGTATCCATGATTTATAATAAATCTAAAAAAAAAATATAATGAATCTTCAGCGTAAGCTGTAGTACGATTATGAATTCTATAATCTTTACGTTTCAATATTTTTCTCTTTTTTTATCTTATTTAGTTATGTTATTTGGGACAAGATTTTTTGAAATATCAAAATATCAGTGCAATTAAATCCCTCTCCAACATAACGAAGTAAGAACTACAATAGAATTCACTCAGATAATATTTGCAAAAAAAACAACTCTTTTTGTCGATACTGTTGTTTCAAGTGCAAGTTATATTTTCAGTTTAAAAGTAAAATACGGGGTAACAGTGTAGGTCTGCGTTTGTGTATCAATTCGATACAAATTCCTCTCTATGTGCAGTTTTTGAACCATCCCATGTCAAAAAAAGCAACTTTTTATTTATACTTGCCTTTTTACATCTTCTTTATGTTATCTTCATTATTTTGTAGCCGTAACTATTGAATGAAATATTAAAAAAGAGTATTTTATTTAATTTCCAGCCTTTTTTGTTTGAGAGTTAAACCATTTAAGTCAAAACACTTTTTTCTGTATATGTGTATCTACAGTCCTATAAAGTCAATTATATTCTTCAGTGACATCCAAAAATGAGCAGAGGTAAATCACTTCCCTGTTGTTACAAAATTGGGAATAAACATATTTTAAAATCACTCGATATATGTTAATGCCACCGGTCAGTAGGTCCGATAAATATGTTGTCAGGGGAAAAGGAAGGAAGAAAAGGCAGGGGGTATACTTTAAGATGTTCGAGTAAAGAGTTGCTGTGTTTCTAATTAATTATGATTGTTTTAGAATAGCGGCCGTTACCATGAGGATATTCTGTGTATTACTGTTGGTGCACGAAAATCTCACTTGGAATGTAACAGACAAGCCCTTAATGAAGAATAGTACTGTCTGATTCAATTGTTAGTTCAGTCTTCAAACGTATATTTGATTAATAAACGCGTATGCGTTTTATTTCGATTTTTTAATTTTTTCACTATATAGTTTTTTTTCCGACCCTTTTTTAACTTTTGTTTACTATGGACCGAGGTTCGCTCTTTACTAGGTCGTGGCTACCACTGCAACTACGATGAACGAATTAACGACTAGAGATTATATTTATACAAGGTGCCAAATTCGTGAAAGAGAAAATTTTGCGGGGAAAGATTTATGTAAAGTAAACGAGTCTTCAAAAATGTAAATGAGAAACGAGGAAAGCGGTTTGGTAGAGAAAACAGGAAAAGTCATTGTAAAGTTCTTCGGAACAGTATTCAAGCAATCACATAAACAGCTGTTAGGAGACTGGCTCGCCGCGGTGGCGTGAAACGTATTTCTAGCATAAATTACAAGTAACTAGAAGTGTTCTTCAATTTTTTCGAAAAGTTCTTCAATTTACTTCAATTAATTCAATTTCAGTTCTTCAATTTACCACTTTAGAAGTGGTAAATACTTTCAAATGCGTCTTAACTTTCCGTTTCCCAAACCCTACCCATGGGCCTTTTTCTATAAACACTATAACATCTAAAAACACTTCTATAAAAGCTAACAAGATTTTACAAAGTGACAAAATTTCAGTGTAATCTGACGCTGAGGCAATGATAATAATGAAATGAAGCCCAACAATCATGTTTTCCGTAATATAAAAACAGGCATCCGAAGGGCTTTAAGATTATGGACGAAGAAAAAAACCCAATGAGTTTTAGCTTTCGCGTATTCATCGTTGAAATTGTGAGTCCTTGAAAGCTCATTATCCTTTATACTTTATGCTTCATAAAGATATTTGTTTTTGCATGAAATATATTATATTTATCATCCTTTTCTTTTTATGGCATTTGGTATTAACCAAGTGACATATAGCGATCGCAAATTCTGTCGGTCTATCGCTCTGTGTGTCCCTTTTTTGCTACTTTAGGCACTTCTAGGTAAGCTCGGACGATGAAATTTGGCAAGCGTATCAAGAGCCAGACCAGATTAAATTAAAAATTGTCATTTCTTCGATTCGACCATCTGGTGGGGGGGGAGTGGGGGGGACAGTTAAATAGGAGAAAATAGAAAAAAGGAGGTGTTTTTAACTTATGAACGAGAGGTCGGACCTTAATGAAATTTGATGTTTGGAAGGATATCGTATCTGGGAGCTCTTATTTTAATCTTGAAGGGATAAGGTGACATTGGGAGGAGTTGGTGTGGGGAAACCTAAAATCTTGGAAAACGCTTAGAGTGGAGGGATCGGGATGATACTTGTTGGGAAACATAAGTACAAGTCCTAGATACATGATTGACATAACCAGAACGGATTTACTCTCTTTGGGAGAGTTGAGGGAGAGGGGTTGATTCTAAAACATTAAAAAAATGTGGTATTTTTAACTTGCGAACAAACGATCAGATCTTTATGAAATTTGGAAAACACTTAAAGCGGAGAGATCAGGATGAAACTTGGTGAGAAGAATAAGCACAAGTCCAAGATAAGTGACTGACATAACCGGACCGTAACCGCTCTCTTTGGTGGAAATGGGGGGGGGGGAGTAATTCGAAAAAATTAGAAAAAATGAGGTGTTTGTAACTTAGCAACGGGAGATCAGATCTTAATGAAAATTGATATTTAGAAGGATCTTGTGCTTTAGAACTCTCATTTTAAATCCCAACCGGATCCAGTGATATTGGGGGGAGTTGGAGGGGAAAACCGGAAATCTTGGAAAACGCTTAGAGTGGAGAGATCAGGATGAAACTTGATCGGAAGAATAAACAAGTTATAGATATGTGATTGACATAATTGGAACGGATCTGTTCTCTTTGGGGGAGCTGCGGGTTGTTAATTTGGAAAAATTAGAAAAATTGAGGTATTTTTAACTTAAGAACGGGTGACCGGATTTTATTGAAATTTGATATTTAAATTTTGAAATTGAGCTCAACTCAGAGCTCTTATTTCAAATCCTGACCAGATCTGTTGACATTGGGGGAAGTTGGACGGAGAAACCGGAAATTTTGGAAAACGCTTATAAATGTCGTAGATTCGTGATTGACGTAACCGGACTGGATCCACTCTCTTTGGGGGAGTTAGAGGGTGGGATTCATGGTTTTGCCGAGTTTGGTGCTTCTGGACGTGCTAGGACGATGAAAATTGGTAGGTGTGTCAGGGAGCTGAACAAATTGATTTGATAAAGTCGTTTTCCCCGATTCGACCATCTGGGGGGCTGAAGGGAGAGGAAAAATTGTGGTATTTTTGACTTACGAGTGGATGATCAGATCTTAATGGATTTTGACATTTAGAAGGACCTTGTGACTCAGAGCTCTTATTTTTAGTCCCGACCGGCATTAAGCCTCTGATTTTCCTTTTAAATCAATCTATTGATTCTTGGAATTTTGCTAGAGCTCATGCCATATGAGCTTTTGGCTCTTGGCTCTTTCGACCTCGTCACAAGTGCCATATGAGCTCTTAGCTCTTGTTTTCTTGGCAATAGAGAATCTTGAGTTTCTAAGTATAATCTACACTAAGTAAATTTTAACTGAATGAAAGAAAAAGTAAGGATTGAACATATTGATTCGTCCTAAAACTACTTTTGGCTTTTGAAATATCAAATAGTTTGTGGCAACAAACTGTAAATAAGAAGCAACCCGGCTCAATACAGGTATAAAGGTAAAGAATACGGCATTAGACTTTGCAGTCCCTACCGGCGGCGCTGATCTCCGTTGCTTGGCCCTTCAGCCAGGAAGTGCAATGGGGGTTGGGGGCCATCCATCCTGTACTTTCGCACACCCTTCCTGTTTACCTTCTCAGATTTCTCCAGGTACCCATTTAGAGCTGACCCGGCTCAATAGTAAGCGAAATTCTAAAAAACAGAATTTGATACCAATAGTTATATCAAAAGAATCGGCTTATTATGCTCCTTTCAAATCTATAAGTTTGGCTAAGTTCAATCTTGCTCATTAATGGCAATGAGCCTGAGAAAATTCGACTTATTTTCAAAAAAAGGAGGAATCACCCCTTTAAAGTCAGATAATCTGAATGAAAATCACCCCACCAGATTCAATGTATCAGAAAATCCTCCTGTAAAGCTTTCAAGCTGCTATCTGCAAAACTGTGGAATTTTGTATTTTGCCAGAAGAAAGAACACAGATACATGTTTATTTGTTGTTGTTTTTTGCATTTTTTTATGGTACTTGGTGTTAACCAGTGGCATATAGCGACCGCAAATTCTGTCGGTCTGTCTGTCTGTTTCTCTTTGTTGTCATTAATTAAGGCATATCCAATTTAAAATCAATGAAGATGAATATTTGAATTATGCTTGCGATAATAGTCGAACGTGATCATGCTGACTTATCAAACAGTTCGTGGTAACGAACTGTAGTAAGGAGCGACCCGGCTCACTAGTAATCAAAACTCTAAAAAGTTGAATTTTGATATCAATAGCTACTTCAAAAGAATCGAATTTTAATGCTGATTTTAAATATATAAGTTTCATCAAGTTTAGTCTTACCCATCAAAAGTTACGAGCCTGAGAAAATTTGCCTTATTTAAGAAAATAGGGGGGGAAATCCCCTAAAAGTCGCAGAATCTTAACGAAAATGACACCATCAGATTCAGCGTATCAGAGAAGCCTACTGTAGAAGTTTCAAGCTCCTACCTACAAAAATTTGGAATTTTGTATTTTTTGCCAGAAGACAAATCACGGGTGCGTGTTTATTTGTTTGTTTTTTTTTTCTTTTTTCTTTTTCCTAGGGGTCATCGTATCGACCGAGTGGTCCTGGAATGTCGCAAGAGGGCTCATTCTAACGGAAATGAAAAGTTCTAGTGCCCTTTTTAAGTGACCAAAAAAATTGGAGGGCACCTAGGCCCCCTCCCACACTCATTTTTTCCCAAGTCACCGGATCAAAATTTTGAGATAGCCATTTTGTTCAGCATAGTCAAAAATCTAATAACTATGTCTTTGGGGATGACGTACTCCCCCACAATCCCTGGGGGAGGGGCTGCAAGTTACAAACTTTGACCAGCGTTTACATAATAGCAATGGTTATTGGGAAGTGTACAGACGTTTTCAGGGGAATTTTATTTTGTTAGAAGGTGGGGCTGACGGGAGGGGGCTATGTTGTAGGATCTTTTCTTGGAGGAATCTGTCATGGGGGAAGAAAAATTCAATGGAAAGGGCGCAGGATTTTCTAGCATTACTATAAGAAAACCATAAAAAATAAACATGAAAACGATTTTTCAAATGAAAGGAAGGAGTAGCATTGAAACTTAAAACGAACAGAGATTATTACGCATATGAGGGGTTCTAAAAATACTTTAGCATAAAGAGCGAGGTATTTAGGAGCAGATAAATACCTCGCTCTTTATGCTAAAGCATTTTTTGTAATTTAAACTATTTATTCTACGGCCTTTCTGATTCAAGGGTCATTCTTAAAGAATTGTCAAACTTTAGTCAAACTTTAGCGTAAAGAGCGAGGCATTGCGGAGGGGATAACCCATTTTATATACGGAGTAATTTCTGTTCGTTTTAAGTTTTAATGTCGTTCCTTACTTTCAGCTAAAAAATTAGTTTTTTTTATTTAATTTCTGAACGTTTTTGAATTAATGCATGTTGGGTTTTGGCTCTCCGCACATAAATTATTAAAATGAAATTTGTATATTAATCCTTTTTTTGGCTAAATGGCTTTCTCTCAGTTTTGATCAGACGATTTTGAGAAATAAAGGGTGGAGAAGGAGGCCTAGTTGCCCTCCAATTCTTCGGCTGCTTAAAAAGGCAACTAGAACTTTTAATTTTTAACGAACGTTTTTATTAGTAAAAAATATACGTAACTTATAAATTAGCAACTTACGTAACAAACTTTCATAATCTTATATTTTTAATATGTATACGAGGGGGTTTGTATCCTCTTTAATACCTCGCTCTTTACACTAAATCTTAAGTTTTGTCCCAATTCCTTAAGAATGACCCCTGAATCAGAAAGGCCGTAGAATAAATAGTTGAAATTACAAAAAAATACTTTTGCATAAAGAGCGAGGTATTTAT
This sequence comes from Artemia franciscana, assembly GCF_032884065.1. NCBI lineage: Eukaryota > Metazoa > Arthropoda > Branchiopoda > Anostraca > Artemiidae > Artemia > Artemia franciscana. Next base: position 87,087 of record NW_027062684.1, read on the forward strand.
CTCCTTCTAAATACCTCGCTCTTTATGCTAAAGTATTTTTAGAACCCCTCATATGCGTAATAATCTCTGTTCATTTTAAGTTTCAAGTCTACTCCTTCCTTTCATTTGAAAAACTTTTCATGTTTATTTTTCATTGTTTTCTTATAGTAATGCTAGAAAATCATACGCCCTTTTCCTTGAATTTTTCTTCCCCCATGACAGATTCCTCCAAGGAAAGATCCTCCAGCATAGCCCCCTCCCTTCAGCCCCACCCCCCAAACAAAATAAAACCCCCCTGAAAACGTCTGTACACTTCCCAATAACCATTACTATATGTAAACACTGGTCAAAGTTTGTAACTTGCAGCCCCTCCCCCAGGGATTGTGGGGGAGTAAATCATCCCTAAATACATAATTATTATAATTTTCGACTATGCTGACCAAAATTACTATCTCAAAATTTTGATCCGTTGACTTTGGGAAAAAAATGAGCGTGGGAGGGGGCCTAGATGCCCTCCAATTTTTTGGTCACTGAAAAAGGGCACTAGAACTTTTCATTCCCGTTAAAATGAGCCCTCTTGCGGAATTCTAGGACCACTTGGTCGATACGATGGCCCCTGGGGAAAAGAAAAGAAGAAGAAAAAAAAAAAAACACGCACCCGTGATTTGTCTTATGGCAAAAAATACAAAATTCCATATTTTTGTAGGTAGGAGCTTGAAACTTTTACAGTATGGTTCTCTGATCCGCTGAATCTGATGATGTCATTTTCGTTAAGATTCTACGACTTTTAGGGGTTGTTTCCCCCTATTTTCTTAATTGAGGCAAATTTTCTCAGGCTCCTAACTTTTGATGGGTAAGACTAAACTTGATGAAACTTATATATTTAAAATCAGCATTAAAATTCGATTCTTTTGATCTAGCTATTGATATCAAAATTCAATTTTTTAGAGTTTTGACCAAGAGTTATCGACCAAGTGGTCGATAACTCTATTTTCTTTTTTCTTTTTCCCAGGGGTCATCGTATCGACCAAGTGGTCCTAGAATGTCGCAAGAGGGCTCATTCTCATTAAAACTTAAAACGAACATAAATTATTCCGTATATGAAATGGGTTGTCCCCTCCGCAATCCCTCGCTCTTTACGCTAAAGTTTGACTCTTTACCACAATTCTACTTTTTAAAACAATTTAAAGCTTTAGCGTAAAGAGCGAGGGATTGCGGAGGGGACAACCCATTTCATATACGGAATAATTTATGTTCGATTTATGTTTTAATGTCGCTCCTTACTTTCAGCTAAAACAATTAATTTTTTTTATTTAATTTCTGAACGTTTTTGAATTAATGCATGATTGGTTTTGGCTCTCCGCAAATAAAAAAAAAAAATATTTTAGCTGAAAGTAAGGAGCGACATTAAAACTTAAAACGAACAGAAATCACTCCGTATATATAATGGGTTGTCCCCTCCGCAATCCCTCGCTCTTTACGCTAAAGTTTGACTCTTTGCCACAATTCTACTTTTTAAAACAATTAAAAGCTTTAGCGTGCTAGTAGAGTGCACTAGGATCAAGACCTAGTGCACTCGCTAAACCACTGAGATCGGCACTAAAAGATCTGAGTAATTCAATGAATTCGATTTCTTCTCCTGAAAGAAGAAAAGTAGGCTACTAGGTATTACTAACTTACATAGCTACTTAGAAACACATTATGAGTAAGAAGAGAAAGAATGTAAATCTATTCAAAAGCGAGCATATATTCTATTTAATTAAAAGCTGTATAACACGGCTAATATTAAAATAAAATAAATTTTAGCCCCAAGGTCATCTGATGCCAACACAGCAATGCGAAGCTGTGTCATTTTCTTGGTCAGAAATTTATGTCAGAAGACAGCGACTTGGATTGACATTATTGTAATTAGACAGGTTTTTGGATTTTTGGATTCACAATCTTCCTACCCAACATGGTTGTCAGATAGTGAATTACGAGGTTGTTTTTTTTTTAATTGAGCAATACAGTTTTTCAACAAGGGCACGCTAACTATTTGTGATGAGCTTACGATGTATTTTAGTTTAGAAAATGAATAAGGAATTTGGACTAGTTAGTGCACAGGTAACCATTACTAAAAAATGATTATTTTCTTTAAAAATTGTGCCTAAAATATAAATTTAATTTACAATTAGATTCCTTAGTTTCTGACTATAAATGTTAACCTGGGAAGTACGAACCTTCAATCACTGTCTATAATTCAAAGTAATAATTAAGGCTGTCAACAAAAAATTACCCAGGCATTGAGCCAAACGCATAGTATTTTGAGAATAGGCCTTTGCACTCCCTTTCCCAGAAAAGCCTAGGTAAAATGGCCAAATTTTTATTTCATTTAGCAGCAATTGCTAGCCTTAACAAAATAATCAAACCATTCATTGTAGCAACTGGTAAGCAAATGTGACCTTGGTCAATACAAACCAAAACTTTACTAGAAGATAATTTTTCCCTCTTAACTACACAAAAAAATAATAAGAGGAAGAAAAGGGACAGTGAAAAAATCCAATAGTATAATAGATACCAAAAACACTCTAGAAGAACATCAAAAGACGACCACTCCCACGGCCCCTAGGGCAAGGGTTCTAATTTAAGCCTTGGGGGCACATTAGGCTCTCATAGAACCTAATGTACCCCTCCCTCACACACACACGTTGTATCTTCACGAAATGCATCCAATCGAAAATTTTAGATAGCCATTTTATTCAAAATGGCCCAAAGATCACATACCAAGACTTTTTGGGGTTGAAAAAAATCCCCAGGGCCTGGGGGTAAAGGTTTTAAGTTCTGCCCTGGGGACATTTAAAGTTTTGATGGAAGGGATGGCTCTATAAACTTTAGAGGAGTCTCATTTGGTTGAAAATTGAAAGTTTTAGTTCCTTTTGAAGAATCAAAAGTGATGGAGAGCAACTAGCCCCCCCACCCCGTCAACTACTCGAAATTATGTCTTTGAGGATGACAACCACCTCACAGCCCTTAAGAATCAGGTTGTAAGTTATGCACTGGTGGCTTATAAGGCTCTTATAGAAAATATGGTCGTATATACTTTGGAGGGGTCTCATTGGATTGCTAATCAAAAGTTCTAGTGCCCTTTTCAATAGTCAGATTGATCAGAGAACAGCATCCCCCCTCCCACACGTCACTTCTTTCCAAAATACATCCAATAGAAATTTCGAAACAGTCAACTTATTAAAAATAGTCCAAAGATAGCATAAAAAGACTTTTTGTTACAAAACACCAGAGCCTGGGGGCAAGGGTTGCAAGCTATGCCTCGGTGGCATTTAAGGTTTTATGGAAAGGATGGTTATATAAACTATAGAGGTGGTTCATTTGGTTGAATATTGGAAGTTCTAGTTCCGTTTTAAATAGCCTCTCCCTAACTACCCTCTTTTTATGAAACGCATCTGATTGAAATTGTGAGATATCCATTTTAAAACAAAATAGTCCAAAGAACATATAACAACGCTTTCAGGGCTGACACACCCCTCCATAGCCCTGGAAAAAGGGTTATAAGTTATGCCCTGGTGGCATATAAGGTTTTACGGAATGTGTTGTCGTATAAACTTAATACAGGGCTAATTTGATTTAAAACTGGAAATTATAGTGCCCTTTTTAAGAGTCAAAGTGATTTGAGAGTAGCCAGCCCCCCTCCCCAGACCCATTATTCCGCGAAAACAAACATCCAAACAAAGTTTTGAGACATCTATTTTTTTCAGTATTGTTGAAAAGTTCAGTAATTATGCGTTTGGGAGTGTCATCCCCCTGCCCCAAGGCTTCACGGTAAGGACAGTAAGTTAGGCAATTTTACTGTTTTTTACATATGGTATATGTTACGTGCAAATTGACTATAAATGTAATATTTGCACGCTACTACTACTACTCCAACTACTGCTTTTACCGCTACCATAAGTACTATTACTGCTACCCCTTCTATCACTAAAACTACTACTTCTGTAGTGAGTACAACTAAGCCTGAAGATATTGAAATAAACATCTGAAGAAAATTTGAAGGGAAAGTTAAACTAAATCAAAACATACTATGTGTATATAGATTGCTGATACGGGCGTAACAGCAATATTTTTGGAACGGTTCATCGCATCAACGAGGAAACTTCAGGGGTATGATAAAGTCGAAATGTACCTGCCCCTACTGCTATTAATACTGCTACTACTACTGTTACTACTACCAATGATAATACATTATTACTGCTACTACTGTTCCTACTGCTACCAGTACTACTCTGATAATAGTACAATTAAGGCTAAGTCTATGAAGGTGAAAATTTGACAGAATAATGAGGGGTAATTTGAACAAAACCAAAACACACTATGTACATACAGATTGTCAAAAGGGTGTATCAAAAATAGATTTGGGTATTAAGTTAGAACTTCCAGCGAATACTTAAAGGGGAAGATCAATTGACAAAAAGGAAATATATGCATGTCAGTACAAAAACTACTGCCTCTGCCACTTTTACTAATACTATTTCTGCTACTAAACTACTCTTTTTTTGCAACAACTGCAATTGCAATTGCAACAATTTTTAAAGCTCAGAGATCAAGATGGAAAAGGGCGTGAAAACGGGATCAAAAGCGCATATCAGCAATGTTTTTGGAACATCTTACCGTGTCAAGTTGAAACTTCTGGGGCATCTTGGAAGGGATGATGAATTGATCAAAAGACAAGATGTAAATGCTACTACCGCTATTAATACTGCTGCTACTACTATTACTATTACTGCTAATACAAAACTAACACTGCAAGTACTTCTCCTACTACCACCGCAATTACTGTCATACTACTACTATTAAATCTAGTCTATAAAGGTAAAATTGAGAGGATTTTGATGCCAAATTCGATCAAAAGACTCTATGTGCGTTTACATTGTCAAAAGAGTGTATTTTAAGGACTGATTTGTGTATGAAGCTGGAACATCGTGAGTTAAAGAGAATGTTAAAAAAACAAAGATGATATGTGCATATTGCTACTAATGCTACTACTGCTTACAACTATTACTACTGAATGAGCTAAGTGTATTAAGGTGAAGCTTTCAAGGAATAATTATGCTGAAATTAATCTAAATGAACCATGATCATGGATATTGTCAAGGTGACAAAGCAATTGCACAATAATGGCTTGCATTTGACATAGCCAGAACACACTATGTGTATACTTTTGATACTGCTTCTACGATTACTGTAACTAATAACACTAAGGGCAATAAGTTCAAACTTTTAGTGAATTTTTATGGGGTATTAAAAGGACATTTGAAATCAATATCATAGGCACCGCTGCTCTATCATGACTAGTAATATCATATACATTTTAAAAGTGTTAATTTGACTGGAGATTGAAAGTTGTAGTGCTCTTTTTAGGAGTGAAAAGTGATTGGAAGGCAATCAGGCTTCCAATTCTTTTTTCCAGAAAAGAATCAAAATCAATCAAAAGAAGGTTTTTAACACAAAACAAGTTTTTCAAGGGACGGTAAAGAACTCTATTAAACCAAAAATGGAATCAAATAATCTACCATGCGTAAAAGTACCAGAAATCAGCATCAATAACTAAATGAAACCAATAAAGGAACAGAAATTACAATATCATAGTCAAACTCAAAACGATTAGAAACTAACATAATTAGGGTTCATGACCCCCTATACATTCTCAAGGCCCAAAAATAATTTGCGCTTTACTAAAACAAAATTAAATGTTCTAGTTCTATAACTTTAATAGATCAAAAACTATAAGATTTTTAAGGAATAAATATGAACATATACATATTAAACTGACTATGCACATTCATTTGTAGTTTTTCATATTCATTTTTAATGTTCTTCTGGTATTTATTTTATATGGGTTATATATTAATATTTTACCTAAAACTGTTGAATATTGAAACTTCTCAAGCCTTACAGAGACTCGAAATAGAGTAATTTAATGTGAATTTCATTTGGTGACTTTTTCCTTAATACACATATTAAAAGCTACTTACCTTAGGAGTAATATTATTTTTTTTATTGATTATCCCGATTGTTACTAAAAATTGCTGCTACAGATTTTTTGTCAACTTACAGAAACACAATTATTAAGAAACAAAATTTTGGTATTAGTAACTGGTTGAATGTATTAATTTGGTGGTAAATTTAAGAACAATCCCTTCAAATATATCCAGAGACTTATGACAGGATCTTTGCTATCTCCTCCCCCTTCCCGCAAACAGAAGTCCTATTTCCTCCCCCCTCACAGTATGCTGCCCTATACCCTCCCTACTCTGCCACAAACCAGCAATTTCTTGACGGACATGAATCACTATTCCCAACCAGGCCCCCTTTCCCAGCACCTTATGAAACCCCATCCCCAGCCCATTTGTTTTATCCCTCGTGCCTACCCTGTCAACGTGACTCAGGTCTGAGACTTTTTAATTGTCTTATAATGAATCCTAATTGTTCTCCTAGTGCTTCATCCATATCATTGCCCGTCCCCCCACCCCCAAATCCCCAAGACAAATCCTTCTCTTACTCTAATAATTCATCTATCGATGTTGACCCTAATAGTCATCCCATAAGGGTCAAATGTGCTCCCTTGGTCCCTTGTTCTGACTACATTAATCTGGCCCCCGCTAAGAATCCAACCACACCCCCTGTACCCATTTGTAATTTAAATAAAGCTAAGTGTAAAAATGGTATCTTTGCAGGTCGTTTTAAATTTTCCACACTTTTGTTAAGCAACGCTGAAAGTCTTAATTTTGAAAAACTTAATGAATTAGACTCCTTTTCTAAAATATATAGATCAGACACAATCGCTATTACTGAAGTACACGCTCAAAATACACACATGTTAAAAATGAATAATTTCACCCAGTTTATTAAACTCAGACCCGAAACCCACCCTCTGGGTAAGAAAAGGGTTGGAATTCTTTTCTTTGTCCGTAATGATTTTTATCTTCCAGAAATATTAGTTCCTTGTCTTACTCCCTTTGATGAAATTTTGTGTTTATCTTTTACTTTGTTTATACCATTTATCCCGTTTATACATATTTATACTATTTATATTATGCTTAACCAGTATATTTAAGCTGTAGCAATTCAACATGCGTTATATGACCATTTCCAATCTAAGATTTGTAGCCTATATTCAATTCAACACTTTTTGATTGATTCAATCCAAATTTCACTTTTTTTTTTCGAGATGCTTAGAATTTTGTTTTGTTCCAAAACAAGCTACATCCCGCCTCCTCACTTATAAAAGTAGTTAGAAAACGGATAATATTTTTTTTTAATAACATTGATGCCTCAAAAATCTCCTTTATGACAGGACAATTTGACTTGTTAATTACAGTCTAGAGAGTGAAATACATTTAATACTTTAATTTAAATTTTTTGGTATAATACTTTTTGAATTACTGCAGAAAATTTTTGGGGAGCTTGGTACCAAAAGCTAGTTTCAATTGATTTAACTTCGAACAACTCAACAGACGTAAATGAAAAATTAACTCACCACTAAAGGGATTTTGTAACTTCTGATATGATTTATTACACTGTGGCCACGAGCAAGAATCTGTCAGTTTTTGCTTGCATAGCTTTGGCAGTGCTGGACTGGGTGTCAAGCGTTTACCTCGACGAATTTCATCCATCAGCTTTTCTGAAAGAAATATGTTTCACTAGAATTTAATGTATGTTTCACATAGTTTAAAACACATTATTCTAACACAGAATACAAAATAGAATAGGAAGATAACTCTGCAAACCAAGCTTATAATATTGGAAGATACAGTGATGTCAGTGGTCAAATATGGTTCTAAAGTATGGGCACTTCTAAAAGCGGAAAAAGATTTGCTAGATTTTTTCCAGAGAAATTGCCTACGGATTGCTCTGGGTACCCGGTTGACTGACCGTATTTCAAACAGTAGGTTGTACGAAAAGTGAGGTTCAATCCCACTTTCTATGGCTATAATGAGATAAATTTTAAGGTGGCTTTGGCAAGTTCTGTGGATGAATGATGACACATTACCGAAGATTGTCCTTTTCGGCCAACTGTCAAGGTCTAAGCGAAAAACAGGTTGTTTGCGGTTGGGATGGGAGGATGTAATAAAGAAAGATTTAAAGAAAATGGAAACTTCTTAGGAGAGTGTAAAGAGAGGCTTTGAATAGATTGGGATGGACGAGGAGCATGCGTAGCTATGTTGACCTCAGGTGGCTTTTTTCTGCGATGAGTTGTTAGTAGTAGTAGCATACTAACTTAGCTATTTTTTTTCAATTCGATTTAAATAGTAAGAGAAGTGACCAATGGGTAATTTGATAATACCGGGATGAGATGAATATTATTGATTTAAGCAAACATTACTGAGCATACAAGCTAAAAATGTCAATGGCTTTTTCTTGTTCTATCAAAATTTGCCCCTGGAAAACTTTCCCCTGCAAAATTTTCCGGCAAAACACCTTATCATTAGAAAAATTACCAGCAATCAACAAAGCACCGGGACACAGGGAGTATAAATGACGACCAGGACATAAGTAAAAAAAAAAAACTATCTATATATATAAAAATAAGTTGTCTGTGGATCTGTGGATCGTGGATCAGGTGACGTCACCTGAAAAAACTGGATCAGGTGACGTCAAAACTGAAAAAACTAAAAAAAGGCAAAAACTACAAAAAAAAACTAAAAACTAATAAAAAAAATAAAAAAGCTAAAAAACTAAAAAAACTAAAAAAAGGCAAAAACTACAAAAAAAACTAAAAACTAATAAAAAAGCTAAAAAACTAAAAAAACAAAAAAAAAGGCAAAAACTACAAAAAAAACTAAAAACTAATAAAAAAAATAAAAAAGCTAAAAAACTAAAAAAACTAAAAAAACTAAAAAAAGGTAAAAAACTAAAAAAACTAAAAACTAAAAAAAACTAAAAAAAAAAGGAAAAAACTGAAAAATAAGCTAAAATAAAGGTAAAAACCAATAAAAAACTAAAAAAAAAAACTGAAAAAACTAAAAAAGGCAAAAACTACAAAAAAACTAAAAACTAATAAAAAAAGTAAAAAAGCTAAAAAACTAAAAAAACTAAAAAAACTAAAAAAACTAAAAAAAGGTAAAAAACTAAAAAAAAATAAAAAATAAAAAAAACTAAAAAAAAAGGAAAAAACTGAAAAATAAGCTAACATAAAGGTAAAAACCAATAAAAAACTAAAAAGAAAAAAAGGAAAAACTAAAAAAAATTTTCATCTAAAAAACTAAAAAAAAACTAAAAAAGGTAAAAACTAAAAGAACTAAAAAAGAAAAAAATAAATGACGACACTCAAAGAGAAAGCGACCAGGACAAAAGGAATGTTCGATTAGCAATCAACAAAGCACCGGGACACAGGGAGTATAAATGACGACCAGGACATAAGTAAAAAAAAAAATTAACAAAACTAAAAAGAAGGTAAAAACTACAAAATAACTAAAAAGAAAAAAAAACTAAAAACTAATAAAAAACTAAAAAATCTAAAAATCTAAATAAACTAAAAAAGAAAAAAAAAAGGAAAAAAATAAAGGAGAAAAACAAAACTAAAAAACGAATGTATATACAGACCGGTACACAGGGATACAAATGACGACCGGGACACAGGGAATATAAATGACGACCGGGACACAGGGACACAACTACAACGGGGACACCGGGGGAAACAGGGGGATATAAATGACGACCGGGACAAAAAAACTAAAAAGAAAAAAAAACTAAAAACTAATAAAAAAACTAAAAAATCTAAAAATCTAAATAAGCTAAAAAAGAAAAAAAAAGGAAAAAAATAAAGGAGAAAAACAAAACTAAAAAACGAATGTATATACAGACCGGGACACCGGGATACAAATGACGACCGGGACACAGGGAATATAAATGACGACCGGGACACAGGGACACAACTACAACGGGGACACCGGGGGAAACAGGGGGATGTAAATGACGACCGGGACACCGGGACAGGGAATGGTCGATTAGCAATCACCATCAACAAAGCTCAAGGGCAATCATTAGAATCATGAGGTATAGATCTGAATACAGATTGTTTTCCCATGGACCATTATATGTTGCATGTTCAAGAGTCGGTAAACCTGACAATCTATTTATATGCAAAGACAATGGGACAGCAAAGAATGTTGTATATTCGCAAGTTTTACGTAGTTAAAACCATATATATATATATATATATATATCGGGACAATGTCTAAAATTTGTCCCTATTGCAAGGCCTTGAAATTCAATGGTGAAACAATGGGAATGTGTTGCGCCTCAGGAAAAGTTAAACTTCCTCTATTGGCTGCACCACCAGAGCCATTGAAGACTTTCCTTACTGGAACTACGTCAGAATCTAAGCGTTTTTTGTCAAAAATCAGACAATACAACTCATGTTTCCAAATGACGTCGTTTGGAGCCCAAATCGAAAATCCAGATCAATTTATGTCTACTTTCAAAGTAAAAGGGCAAATTTATCATAAAGCAGGGTCCCTTCTACCATTCTCAGGCAAGAATCATAAATTTTTACAATTGTACTTCATCAGTGATAGAAATTCTGAATTGAATGCACGTTGCGAAATTTCTCCCAACGTTGAAAGGACAATCGTTTCCCAATGGCAACATCTTTTCCACGAAAATAATAATTTAGTGCGTCTGTTCAAAACAGCCATCGATTTGATGCCTAGTGATACGCATAAAATTGTTCTTTCCGCTGACAAAACGCCTCCTGGCCAACATGTGCGTAGATACAATGCTCCGACTATCGACGAAGTGGCAATCGTTATGGTCGGTGATCAGTTTTTACCTCGAGATATTATTCTTCATAAGCGAAACGCTCAGTTGTTAAGAATTGCTGAAACTCATCGATGCTACGATGCCCTACAATATCCTATCATTTTTTGGGATGGAGCCGACGGCTATCACTTTAATATTAAATTGATGAATCCAGCCACTAACAAAGAAATGAATAAGAAATGCAGTGCAATGCATTATTATTCCTATAGATTAATGATTCGGCAGGATGAAGAAAATTATATTTTAAAATGCCGTGAATTGTTTCACCAATTCGTCGTGGATATGTATGCTAAAATTGAATCAGAACGTTTGCTATATATCCGCCTGAATCAGACCAAGCTCCGCTCTGAACAATACATTCATTTGCGAGATGCAGTTATAAATGACGGTAATACCACAAACGTTGGTAATACCACAAGACAGTATCTCGTCTTGGGACGAGATACTGCAGCTTTTACTTCAAGGACAATCGGCGGTTCATAGGCATGACATTACGGCACGTGTCTTCCGGCAAAAGTTGAAATCACTGATAAACTACCTTGTAAAACATGAAGTGTTTGGGTCAGTGCGATGCTGGATGTACTCAGTGGAATGGCAAAAACGAGGTTTGCCACACGCACATATACTAATCTGGCTACATAAAAAAATTACTTCGAACGAAATTGATGATGTGATTTCCGCTGAAATACCTGATAAAAATGTCGATAAGGGGTTACATGATATTATTGTAAAAAATATGATACATGGACCTTGCGGTGCACTGAACGAAAATTCACCATTCATGGCCAAAGGAAGGTGCACAAAGCAATATCCTCGACTTTTAGTTAAAAATTCAGATGGATAATTAACCGCTTCATTTGGTTCCAAAACTGTGTCGACTGACTTGTAAAGGACTGCTTGGTCTCGAATCTTGGTCAAAACAATATTGTTGATTTCGTGGACGTCTATATTTTTGGGTGCGAGAATCGCTCTTTCACTTAGCCATTTATCATTTTTATAATTTTTTAGAATATTCGGAAATACTTTTTCAATCAATTCATTTTTGGACGTCACTAAATTACAGAAATCAGCAGGTAGTTGTATACGTCCTGAAATTGAGTCTACTGGGAGCTTTCCGTTTCCCATTGCCAGCAATTGATCTGAAAATGTTTGACCAGAGTCATCGTTTTGCAATCGGACACGCATATTTGTAGTTAATTTTAATGTTTTTACGTGTGCCCATAAATTAGAATTTTTCAGGCAAGCATTCATTTCGTCTGCAGGAGTTGATCTAGGTATTATAGGTAATGTTTGCCTGAAATCTCCCGCAAGCAATATTAAGGTGCTGCCAAAGGGTTTCGACTTCCCTCGCAAATCTTTCAAGCATTGATCCAGAGCCTCGAGCGATTTTTTGTGTGCCATTGTGCACTCATCCCAAATAATAAGTTTGCATTGCTGCAATACTTTACCCATCCCAGATGATTTGGAAATATTGCACGTGGGAGTTTCTGTAGTATGCAAGTTCAGAGGCAATTTCAAAGCGGAATGAGCAGTTCTTCCACCAGGCAGCAATGTTGCGGCTATTCCGGACGACGCAATTGCCAACGCTATATCATTTTTTGATCGAATTGATGCCAGAATCAGTTTTATCACAAACGTTTTACCAGTACCTCCTGGCGCATCCAAAAAGAAAATTTCTCCAACGTTGTTATCGACACAATGCATTATCGTATCATAAATGTCTTTTTGTTCCGACGTTAACTTGGAAATGTTATTTTGTACATACGACAATAGATCACTCGTACTTTAACTTTGTTCACGATCCAATTCTACACATGTCGAAACAGCAGCGATACGGTTAGGTGAAGGCATTCCCAAATCCTGAAGAGGTTTGTTTGCCATACTTACGCACAAATCTTCTATAACAACTAAAGTGTAGTTATAAATTTCTGATGTAAAATCAAAAGTCATATCTGACGTCTCTAACTGTTTTCGATGGAGTATATCTTCGGACATTTTTGACTTATATTTTTCCCATAACTCTGTAGGAGCTGATGGAGAGCAAGTTGTTAAAATGATGCCAAATAATGCACGAATTTGACTTGGGGTTGACGTTTCGCACGCGTCATTGATGCAGTTATCCCAGTGTTGGTCATTCTCCAATAAATTCAGAGCTTGGCATGCACTACGGTAAGTGTCATGTATAGTACCATTTACAGTCCTCAAATACTCAAAGGATGTCGGACCGGGTACATTCACCAAAAGCAGGCGTAGAAAGAAGCATTCATGTTGATTGGGGTGAACGGTGTAGAGTCTTCCTATCGTGGTATCTTTGAAGATGGTAGGTTGGCCGTCGACTGACTTACCCTGTTTTCGACGTTCAAACACTTTATTTTTAGTATTCCACGTGTAATACGAAGGCACTTCAGTATACAGCAGTTTTTTTGCAAAAGAATCATTTTTGCAAAGCGAAAAAAAGCTGTTAATGTTGTATCCGGTGGATTCAGGACTCTTTGTTGCACGTTGGTTTCCGTGAAATAAACACGTTGACCATTCTGTAAATGTACCGCTAAGTGAACAACAGCTGGACTACGTTCATGTATCAGAAATGAAAGAATTCGCCAAACAGCTTCATTACTGCTTATGTATCTTCCAGCCTGATATTCTACGATTTCATCGAAATCTTTGATTTCGGGCTGCAAGCCAAAAACTGCCATGTCACTGCCTTTGTTGACGTATTTACATATGTATTTGATTGCCTTTACGGAGTTACAGTATTCAACGTTTATGTGTGCATTAAATGTTTTTGATAATAATGGGGAATATGGAACAACCCACTGGTTATCTACTTCGATGGTAGTACCGTTACGCTTCTTTATTATTGCTGTTTTACCGCCATCTTCAGTAGATCTTCTTCTATATTGTGGGTAACCATCATTGCCAGTAATTGTTTTGGGTACTAAAAGTCGAGGATATTGCTTTGTGCACCTTCCTTTGGCCATGAATGGTGAATTTTCGTTCAGTGCACCGCAAGGTCCATGTATCATATTTTTTACAATAATATCATGTAACCCCTTATCGACATTTTTATCAGGTATTTCAGCGGAAATCACATCATCAATTTCGTTCGAAGTAATTTTTTTATGTAGCCAGATTAGTATATGTGCGTGTGGCAAACCTCGTTTTTGCCATTCCACTGAGTACATCCAGCATCGCACTGACCCAAACACTTCATGTTTTACAAGGTAGTTTATCAGTGATTTCAACTTTTGCCGGAAGACACGTGCCGTAATGTCATGCCTATGAACCGCCGATTGTCCTTGAAGTAAAAGCTGCAGTATCTCGTCCCAAGACGAGATACTGTCTTGTGGTATTACCAACGTTTGTGGTATTACCGTCATTTATAACTGCATCTCGCAAATGAATGTATTGTTCAGAGCGGAGCTTGGTCTGATTCAGGCGGATATATAGCAAACGTTCTGATTCAATTTTAGCATACATATCCACGACGAATTGGTGAAACAATTCACGGCATTTTAAAATATAATTTTCTTCATCCTGCCGAATCATTAATCTATAGGAATAATAATGCATTGCACTGCATTTCTTATTCATTTCTTTGTTAGTGGCTGGATTCATCAATTTAATATTAAAGTGATAGCCGTCGGCTCCATCCCAAAAAATGATAGGATATTGTAGGGCATCGTAGCATCGATGAGTTTCAGCAATTCTTAACAACTGAGCGTTTCGCTTATGAAGAATAATATCTCGAGGTAAAAACTGATCACCGACCATAACGATTGCCACTTCGTCGATAGTCGGAGCATTGTATCTACGCACATGTTGGCCAGGAGGCGTTTTGTCAGCGGAAAGAACAATTTTATGCGTATCACTAGGCATCAAATCGATGGCTGTTTTGAACAGACGCACTAATTTATTATTTTCGTGGAAAAGATGTTGCAATTGAGAAACGATTGTCCTTTCAACGTTGGGAGAAATTTCGCAACGTGCATTCAATTCAGAATTTCTATCACTGATGAAGTACAATTGTAAAAATTTATGATTCTTGCCTGAGAATGGTAGAAGGGACCCTGCTTTATGATAAATTTGCCCTTTTACTTTGAAAGTAGACATAAATTGATCTGGATTTTCGATTTGGGCTCCAAACGACGTCATTTGGAAACATGAGTTGTATTGTCTGATTTTTGACAAAAAACGCTTAGATTCTGACGTAGTTCCAGTAAGGAAAGTCTTCAATGGCTCTGGTGGTGCAGCCAATGGAGGAAGTTTAACTTTTCCTGAGGCGCAACACATTCCCATTGTTTCACCATTGAATTTCAAGGCCTTGCAATAGGGACAAATTTTAGACATTGTCCCGATTTGAACACATCTACTCAAGCTATAATCATCGACTGGGTTGTACCTGAATGCCAGGCGATAACTTTCAGGTTGCTCTGATTCCTCGGCACGCTTTCTTTTCTTACTTTCTCTATCAGCAGCAAGCCTGCTTCCGCCTTGCTCTGGTAGTTCCTCGGCACGCTTTCTGTTCTTTCTTTCTCTATCAGCATCAAGCCTGTTTCCTTGCTGTTCTTTTGATTCCTCGGCACGCTTTCTGTTCTTTCTTTCTCTATCAGCCTCAAGCCTGTTTCCTTGCTGTTCTTTTGATTCCTCGGCACGCTTTCTGTTCTTTCTTTCTCTATCAGCCTCAAGCCTGTTTCCCTGCTGTTCTTTTGATTCCTCAGCACGCCTTCTTTTTTCACTTTCTCTTTTAGCAGCAAGTCTGCTTTCGCGTTGCTCTGGTAGTTCCTCGGCACGCTTTCTTTTCTGACTTTCTCTATCAGCAGCAAGTTTTTTGGCATAGACTCTTTGAGCATCTTCATCAGTCATTGTAAACTTAAACATTAATAGATTTCTACGTGAACATATGTCTTATATATCTTGGATGACGTCACCGTCAAAGCAA
>NW_027062685.1:0-24756 GCF_032884065.1 Artemia franciscana
CATCGCTCTTTAAGCTAAAGTATTTTTAGTAATTTCAACTATTTATTCTACGGCTTTTGTGATTCAGGGATCATTCTTAAAGAATTGGGATGAAATTCAAGCTTTAGTGTAAAAAGCGAGGTATTGACGAGGGGGCGAACACCCTCATATACGTAATAAAAATATACAAATATAGAAGTTCATTACGTAAGTTAATTCGTAAGTTACGTGTGTTTATTACTAATAAAAACGTTCATAAAAAAGTTCTTGTTACATTTTTAAGTAAAAAAAATTGTGCTCGGCCTCCTCCCCCACTCCTTTTTTTATCAAAATCGTCCGATCAAAACTATGAGAAAGCCATTTAGCCAAAAAAATAAAATCATTTGGAAATTTTGTTTCAATTAATTCTTCCAATTAATTTGTTTCATTTAATGCTGCTCCTCAGAATCAGTTAAAAAAAACTTTTTTATTTTAATTTTTTCATTATTTTTTTTTTAAGAATGCTAGAAAATCCTAACCGCCTTCGTAGCATTTCTCTTCCCCTTTGATACATTCTCCATGGAAAAATCATCCCACGTAACCCCCTCCCCTCTACTCACTGCTCACCAACCAGACAAATCCTCCTGAAATCGTCTGTACACTTCCCAATAACCATTGCTATATGTAAATAATGGTCCAAGTTTTTGACATGCAGCCCTGGAGAAAGACATAGCTTTTAGGTTTTTCGACTATTCTGAACAAAATGGCTATCTATAAATTTTGATCCGGTGACTTTGGGGAAAAATGAGCGTGGGAGGGGGCTAGGTAACCTCGAAATTTTTTGGTCACTTAAAAAGGGCACTAGAGCTCATATAGGTAATAGGAATATACAAATGTAGAAGTTTATTGCGTAAGTTAATTTGTAAGTTACGTATATTTATTACAAATAAAAAACATTCGTAAAATAAAATTAAAAGTTCTAGTGGATGTTTTAAGAAACCACAAAAGTTGGAGGGAAACTAAGCCCCCTCCTTTTTAAGCCGCCTCTTTTTCTCAAAATCGTCCGATCAAAACTTTGAGAAAGCCATTTAGCCAAAAAAGTAAAATCAATATGCAAATTTCGTTTTAATTGTTCATGTACGGTGGGCCCAAATCAAAATCTGCATTAATTTCAAAACATTCAGAAATTAAATAGAAAAAAACATGTTTTTTCAACTGAAAGTAAGGAGCAACATTACAACTTAGAAGGACAGAAACTTTTACGTATATGAGGGTTTCATCCCCTCCTCAATAACTCACTCTTTACGCTAAAGTATTTTTAGCAATTTCAAAAGAGCTATTTATTCTAATTAAACGGCTATCCCTTCCTCAATGCCCCGCTCTTTATACTAAATTTTGACTCTTTCTCATAACTCCACTTTTTAAAACAATAAAACACTTTTGCGTAAAGAGGGGGCATGGAGGAGGGGACAGCCCCTTTCATATACAGAATAATTTCTGTTCATTTTAAGTTTTAATTTGGCTTCTTAATTTCGGTTATTTTTTTTTTAATACCGTTAAAGCATGATGAAAAGTCCACTTCTTTTGAGATTAGGGGCTTCTTAAAGCCCCTAAAAACTATCGAAAGGGCCCTGATATTTTGCCAATTATTAGCCGAAAAGAAACGATTTTGTGAAATGGGCAATACCCTCAAACGCCCCTCCAGGAGTAGCAAACAAGGTATTCAAAATCTAGTTATTTCCCAATGCCGAAAAGCAATAAGTTGTCTACCGCTAAAACGTTAAGCTTTTCGGAAAATATCAAAGAGAATTCTTACGCTAGGGCTGGCAACCCCATTTTGCATGCTGGACCAGCTCATGAAGGTGCCCATATCATGGCATTGTAGAGCGGAAGTGGCTGCATCTCTCTGCTTTGTTGGGGACCACTGAAGGGCCCATACCTTCGCTTTGTATGGCGGAGGTGGTTGCATCACTATCGCACGACTTCGCTCTTTTTTTTGGGAGGAGGACATTTCTCAGAATTTTCCTTATATAGAAATATAATTTTTGTTTTTCCTGAAACCAAAGGGTTAAAAATAGATCTTATTTTAACCATTTAAAAAAGTTGGAAAATGCTTGAATTGTCAGCTTTATCTGCAGTATTTAAGCTGAAAAGCATTCTTCGAATGTATAAACAAAGAAAATTCCGGGAAAAAGTTTTTTCACAGAAAAGTAAAGAAAAAGGTTGAAGTGTTGTTTAAAAAAAAATTCCGTCATTCCAATGCCAGAAAAGTACAAAAGTGCCTCAATTCTATGCCAAGAATTCAAAATTCAGGCCGAAAAGGGGTATTGAAATGAAAATGCTGAGTTTTGCTTTGACGTAAGTAGGCAGATTCAAACTTATTTCCTTAAAGGGTGATAAAATAAGCTTATTAGGTGCCTCAAAATTCCTTCCCAGGACATACATTAGTCTATAAATCCCTCTCCAAAACTCTCCTAGCTAAACTAGGTCTTTAGGGAATTTGCTCAATATTTAAGCTTAGCAGCGTTATTCAAATGGATAAACAAGAAAACTATGAAAAAAAAATTTTCGAAGAAAGTAAAGAAAAGGTTTCAATTAAAAAAAAATGTCCATCACTCCACTGCCAGTGAATTTTAGTGAGGCTCAAGAGTAACTCAATTCAGATCAAGAATTTGAAATTTAAGCTACAATGGGGCAAAAAATAGGCCTGCTAAGTGCTTCAATATACCCTCCCAGGACAAAAATTAGTCTGTAAAGTCATCTGTGAACGTCGTATTTCCCCATCCTAACCTTGTTTCAACATAGCAAGAAAAAAGCTAAACCTTAATTCTAGAAATTTTGCTGATTTAGGCTACATTGTTTGGCATTTGTTTATAAGAGACAACTTTTCATGAGAAATACGCATAATAAATAGGAGAGAAAGACGCTTTGAAAAAGCAAGGCAGGGGAAAAGTGAAAATTTTGCAAGAAAAATAGATAGATTTATCTGCAATGGAGCTCTAAAATAGCAGGAGAAACAAGGTTTTAATTGTTAATTAGTTTAAAAAACTTTTCCACAAGAAAAAGTAAAGAGCTCTATCAAACAGTTCGTGGTAACGAACTGTAGTAAGGAGCGATCCGGCTCAATAGTAACCAAAACTCTAAAAAATTGAATTTTGATATCAATAGCTACATCAAAAGAATCGCATTTTAATGCTGATTTTAAATATATAAGTTTCATCAAGTTTAGTCTTAGCCATCAAAAGTTACGAGCCTGAGAAAATTTGCCTTATTTAGGAAAATAGGGGGAAACACCCCCTAAAAGTCATAGGATCTTAACGAAAATGACACCATCAGATTCAGCGTATCAGAGAACCCTACTGTAGAAGTTTCAAGCTCCTATCTACAAAAATGTGGAATTTTGCATTTTTTGTCAGAATACAAATCACGGGTGCGTGTTTATTTGTTTGTTTTTTTTTTTTTTTTTTTTTCCCCAGGGGTCATCGTATCGACCAAGTGGTCCTAGAATGTCACAAGAGGGCTCATTCTAACGGAAATGAAAAGTTCTAGTGCCCTTTTTAAGTGACCAAAAAGATTGGAGGGCATCTAGGCCCCCTCCCACGCTCATTTTTTTCCCAGAGTCAACGGATCAAAATTTTGAGATAGCCATTTTGTTTAGCATAGTCGAAAATCATAATAACTATGTTTTTGGGGATGACTTACTCCCCCACAGTCCCTGGGGGAGGGGTTGCAAGTTACAAACTTCAACCAGTGTTTACATATAATAATGGTTATTGGGAAGTGTACAGACATTTTCAGGGGGATTTTTTTGGTTTTGGGGGTAGGGTTGAGGGAGGGGGCTATGTGGGAGGATCTTTCCTTGGAGAAATATGCCATGGGGGAAAAAATTCAATGAAAAGGTCGCAGGACGAATCTGGTCACGTTAGAAAAAAACGTCAAATTAAGAGCTTAATATACAATGCTGGGTGTTTGGAGCCTCTCTATTATGGAGTATAATTTGAAAATAACACAACTATATGAGCGATAAAACATATATACCACAGCCATAACTCAACTAACGAAAGAACCGCTAAGAGATAATACAACTATAAAGCGAAAACAGGTGAAAACTAACGGGAAAATAAACGAACTAAGAGGTGGAAGGGGCCCAGAGAAAAAATATAATCCTTTTTCAATTTTGAGCCTAACTTCCGCAAAGGAGTAATAATGTCAGAAGCCCCGAAATACCGAATTATTTTCTTTTCAAACAGTTCGTGGTAAGGAACTGTAGTAAGGGGCGACCCGGCTCAATAGTAAACGAAACTCTAAAAAACGGAATTTTGATGCTAAAAGATACATCAAAAGAATCGAATTTTTACGCTGATTCTAAATATATAAGTTTCAATTAATTTAGTCTTTGTCATCAAAAGTTACGAGCCTGAGAAAATTTGCCCTATTTTGGAAAAAAGGGGGAAACATCCCCTAAAAGTCATAGAATCTTAACGAAAATCACACTATCGCATTCGGTATATCAGAGAACTCTATAGCAAAAATTTCAAGCTCCTATCTAAAAAATGTGGAATTTTGTATTTTTTGCCAGAAGACAAATCACGGGTGCGTGTTTATTTGTTTTTTTTTTCCCAGGGGTCATCTTATCGACCAAGTGGTGCTAGAATGTCGCGAGAGGGCTCATTCTAACGGAAATGAAAAGTTCTAGTGCCCTTTTTAAGTGACCAAAAAATTGGAGGGCAAATAGGCCCCCTCCCATGCTCATTTTTTTCCAAAAGTCAACAGATTAAAATTTTAAGATAGCCATTTTGTTCAGCATAGTCGAAAACCATAACAACTATGTCTTTGGGAATGACTTACTCCCCCACAATCCCTGGGGGAGGGGCTGCAAGTTACAAACTTTGACCAGTGTTTACATATAGTAATGGTTATTGGGAAGTGTACAGACGTTTTCATGGGGATTTTTTGGTTGGGGGGTGGGGTTGTTGGGAGAGGGCTTTGTGGGAGGATCTTTCCTTTGAGGAATATGTCATGGGGGAAGAAAACTTCAATGAAAAGGGCGCAGGATTTTCTAGCATTACTATAAAAAAAACAATGAAAAAAAAATATGAAAACGTTTTTTCAAATGAAAGTAAGGAATAGCATTGAAATTTAAAACGAACAGAGATTATTACGCATATAAGGGGTTCTAAAAATACTTTAGCATAAAGAGCGAGGTATTTAGGAGGAGATAAATACCTCGCTCTTTGTGCTAAAATATTTTTAGTGATTTCAACTATTTATTCTACGGCCTTTTTGATTCAGGGGTCATTCTTAAAGAATTGGGACAAAACTTACGATTTAGTGTAAAGAGCGAGGTATTAACGAGGGTACAAACCCCCTCGTACACATAATAAAAATATAAGAATATAAAGGTTTGTTATGTAAGTTAATTCTTAAGTTACGTATATTTTTTACTAATAAAAACGTTCGTTGAATATTAAAAGTTTTAGTAGCCTTTTTAAGTAACCGAAAAATTGGAGGGCAGCTAGGCCTCCTTCCCCACCCCTTATTTCTCAAAATCGTCTGATCAAAACTAAGAGAAAGCCATTTAGCCAAAAAAAAATTAATATACTAATTTCATTTCAATGATTTATGTGCGGAGAGCCAAAATCAAACATGCATTAATTCAAAAACGTTCAGAAATTAAATAAAAAAAACTAGTTTTTTTAACTGAAAGTAAGGAGCGACATTAAAACTTAAAAAGAACAGAAATTACTCCGTATATGAAATGGGTTGTCCCCTCCGCAGTCCCTCGCTCTTTACGCTAAAGTTTTTAATTGTTTTAAAAAGTAGAATTGTGGCAAAGAGTCAAACTTTAGCGTAAAGAGCGAGGGACTGCGGAGGGGACAACTCATTTCATATACGGAGTAATTTCTGTTCTTTTTAAGTTTTAATGTCGCTCCTTACTTTCAGTTAAAAAAACTAGTTTTTTTTATTTAATTAAGCGAAGATCGAGCTGAACTAAAGTCAAATAATCTTCCAAGCATAAAACTATCACTATCAATAAATAAATAAAAACTCAAAACGAACAGAAATTAATAAATGGCCGATTCAAACTCAAGACGAGTAAAAATTAACACGAGTAAGGCTGATAATCCCCCATGCCTTCTGAAGACTAGAACACAATTTGTGCTTTACTGAAAAAAACAAAACAAAAAACAAATGAACGGGGATTGTATATTTAAGTTTTGATATTATTTTATTTATGAAAGCAAGAAAAATGAGAACATTTCAAACGTATTTTGTTTTCAGTAAAGCGCAAATTGTGTTGTAGTCTTGAGATGACATGGGAGTTATCAGCCCTAATCATGTTTAATTTTGCTCTTTTTATGTTTGACTAAGCTATTTATCTTAATTCTTTTCGTTTTGAGTTTTATTTATTTAATGATAGTGATTTGGGGTAGGTTTTTTCTTGGAAGATAATTTCACTTTATATTTGCTCACTCTTGGCCTAATAGAACCCTTTACTTTTCTTTGAAAAACTTGTATTGTAGAAAATTTTTTTAATTAATTTCTGTCCCTTTTTTTAATGACTTAGTCTTGATAATGGAAAAATTGATACTTTGTATTTTTTCAGTTTTTTTTCTATAAGAATACAGTTTGGGTGTCTATTTGTATATTGGAGAAACTTATATTGAATAGCACTAGTAGGCCTACTACTAGCAGAAGCATTATTAACCTATTACCTTTGGGAAGTTGATTATCTCTCTAATCAAATCCTGTAAAGTTAAACTTAATACAATAAGCTATTGCAATGACATTGCTGATTTGTCCTATTGATAACCTGTATGTTCAAAAACTTCTTGAAATTTCCATTTCAATGCTTTTTAGCTCTACAAGTAGTTTTAATTGAAGCAGAAGTAGCATTAATGTAGCAGCAACAATAGTGCTAGCAGTAGTATGCAAATATCGCCTTTTAGTGTCATGATCTTCCTCTTTAAGTATTTTCTGAAGGTTTTAACTTAATACTCAAATCAATCCTTGAGATACATGAAACTTATATTTTTAAAATCAACATAAAATCTGATTCTTTTGATCTATCTATTCGTTTTCAGAGTTTCGTTTACTATTGAGCCGGGTCACTCCTTACCACAGTTCGTGGCAGTATATGGATTCTCATTGTCCTTGTTCTATTGCAGTTTTTTCAAAGATATTCCATTATTAAAGCAAGTCCAATTTCAAACAATGATATCTACTAAGCTTCAAAGTTTTAGTTTTCTTTTTTAAGGTTTTTGAATTCTTGTAATTCCTCGTTTTTTAATTTACTTTTTTTTCTTTTTTACTCTTTTCTTTTTTTCTTTTTTAGTTTTTCTATTTTCTTTTTAGTTTTTTTTAGTTGTTTACCTTTTTTTAGTTTCTTTTTTATAGTTTTTCCTTCTTTTTTATTTTATTTTTCTTCTGTGTTTTTTAGTTTGTTTCCGGAAAGTGCCCCAGCAACACGTGTGCAAGGTGCTAATTTTTAACTGTGCAAAACTTGCGGATATACAACTGGTAATTTCTCTTATATACTCTGGTAATTCCTCGACACGCATTCTTTTATTACTTTCTCTTTCAGCCGCAAGCCAGGTTTCGCGTTGCTCTTGTAAGATATCGACAAGCTTTCTTTTGGTAATTTCTCTCTGAGCCACAAGCCTAACCCCCCCCCACATAAAGCAACACGTACGCAAGGTACTAATTTTTAACTACGCAAAACTTGTGGATGTACAACGTTCTTTCCAATCCAATTGTCTGTGCATGTAAATAGATCGTCCGGCCAATTACCAGCAATTGATCCGAAAATATTTCAGCAGAGTGATCGTTTTGCAATTGGACACGTGTTTTATGTGTACCCATAATTTAGAATTTTTAAGGCAAGCATTCATTTCGTCTGCAGGTGTCGATCTATGAAGAACAGGTATTATTTGCCTGAAATCTACCGCAAGCAATATTAATGTGCTTCCAAAGGGTTTGGAATTTCCTCGCAAAACTTGCAATGATTGGTCAAGAGCCTCGAGTGATTTTTTGTGTGCCATTCTGCACTCATCCCAAACAATAAGTTTGCATTGCTGTAATACTTTACCCATCCCAGACGATTTGGAAATGTTGCAGTTGGGAGTTTCTGTAGACTACATATTCAGTTGCAATTTCAAAGCGGAATGAGAAGTTCTTTCACCAAGCAGCAACGTTGTGGCTATTCTGGTAGACACAAGGGCCAAAGCTATGTCATTTTTGGATCGACACGTAAACTGAACGTTCCTAATCTGGCCCTTTCTCTTTGCGCCGCAAGCCTGGTTTTGCGTTGCTCTGTTGTTTCCTCCTGGTGTTCCCTTTTTGGTGACATTGTAGGATAATTATGCACGCATTGCTTTTGTAAAAAAGCAGCACGCCTTCTTTTTTAACTATCTCTATCAGCCACAAGCCTTGTTTCGTGCTGCGAACTCGACGTCATTTATAGATTTTTCATCTTTTTTTCAGTTTTTTTTCCTTTTTTAGTTTTTTCAGTTTTTTTATTTTGTTTATTTTTTTGACGTCATATTGAATATGACAGTCATGCATAGTTCTTTTTAGTTTTTTCTTTTTTTTTAGTTTTTTCATTTTTCTTTTTCTTTTTTTTCTTTTTTTAGTTTTTTTATTTTTTTTATTTTTTATTTCTTTCTTTCTTATTTTTTTTTTCTTTTTTAGTTTTTTTTCTTTTTTAGTTTTTTCTTATTTTTAGTTTCTTTTTTTTTCTTTTTATTTTTTTCTTTTTAGTTTTTTTTAGTTTTTTGCCAAATTTAGGTTTTTAGTTTTTTTCCTTTTTTTCTTTTTTCTTTTCCTTTTTTTCTTTTCCTATTTTTCGGTTTCTTTAGTCTTTGTATTTTTGTCTTTTATTTTAGTTGTTCTTTTTTTTAGTTTTTTTTCTTTTTTAGTTTTCCCTTTTTTTATTTTTTTACTTTTTTTCTTCTTTATTTTTTTTAGATTCTTCTTTTTTATTTTTTTGTTTTTTGGTTCATTTTTAGTTTTTTCTATTTAGTTTTTTGACGGGCCGGTGCCAAGGAGCGTGGAACGCCTAATTTCCCTATATACATTCGACTAACACCCAAGAACATTATATTTTTATTTTTTTTTTGTTTGTTTTAAGCTATGTGTGTTTGGGAAAGACCTAAATTTTTCTCATGTCTTGAAAAACAGTTAATCAGTTCTGCAGTGGGCGGTAACCAGAATTTTTTCGTTTTTTCTGTTGGGCGAAGGGGGGGGGGGTACTAAAAACATTCATTAGGGAACTTTCTCAAAAGACCTAGAGTAAGAATATCAGGAATTTTTTATATAAGGCTTAAAAGTCTTAATTCTATCCAAAATTTTCTAATAGTGTCATTTGTTATGGTCAAAGAAAAATGATTGGTTTTTCTATAACCGAAGCTGGCCAGTGCCGGGCCGGAGTTTCTATGAAATTCTATGATACAGCAATTGTTTCAGGGAAATTTGCCGGCACTGGTGAGTACTGACCGGTGCCAAGGAGCGTGGAACGCGTCATTTCCTTATATGCATTCCACTAACACCCAAGAACATTATAAATTTTTTGTTTTTGGTTTGTTTTAAACTATCGGTGTCGGGGAAACACAGAAATTTTTTTCGTGTCTTAACACTTTACCCCATTTACCCGCATTAAAAAACATCCTTGGATTCTGTTGGTCTATTTCTGCGACTTGTCTATTTCTTGCGACTTGTAAAAATAAGGTAAGCCATGGTTGGTTCTTTTCCTGAAATTTTTTAGAAAATTTCAAGCTTTAAAGAAGATTCGACAAACTATAATTGCACTATACGAGAATTATTGCATTAAAACACTTTTACAAGTGAAGCCTCTGTTTCTATGTGCTTTTGCTCCTGAGTCATATTTAATAATTCGTTGGTTCACTTGGTATTTCAGTGCTCCTTGTAAATCATCACCTCCCCTAGGGTCAGTCATGAACATCGTATGCTTAAAAAACTTAATCAAAAATGGTTTAGGGTCTGTACCCCAATCTGAAAAAAATGTCAGGTGTTGCTATGGAAACTGTCGTCGTACATATTTACATATAATATCATTTATTAGGAGTTGAAATTTTAAGTCACTTCCGTGAAGATATCGTAAAGTCAAAGACCAAATTATCAGATCTAGGTTTCATATTCATCAGATTTAGGGGGGTCAAGTCATCCTCAAAGACAAGGTTATTAGATTTTTCGACTCTGCTAAAAAATGGCTATCTCAAAATTTTGGGAAAGAATGGGAGTGGGGGGGGGGCTAACTTCCCTACAGTATTTTTAGTCGTTAAAAAAGGCACTAGAGCTTTTGACTTCCAATCAAAGGAGTCCATTCCCGATATTCTACGATCTCTGGTTCCATTTGATCACCCCTGGAAAAGCAAAACACAAATTAACACGCATCCGTGATCTTTCTTCCCGCAGAAAATTCAACACGCTATCCAGTTCACATTTAGCCAGTGTTTCCACTATGGGGATTTCCCCCCTAAAATGGGGATTTTTTAAGTCTAAGGGGCGAGAGTTTTTATTAGGGATTTGGGTATTTTCTAGGGATTTTTCCTCTCCCATGGACTTTTAGGGATATTTTGGGGGGTTTCCTTTAATATGTTCATCATCATCAGCATCTTCTTGATCAGTGAAGCAGGATAATTCAACTTAGGATCTGTTTCCTTGCGAATTGAACTTGGAATCACAGAGAAGAACTTCTTCAGCTGCTTAAAAAATTTTAATACCACACAGATTTTGAGATGTACAGGAGTCCTAAGTAACAAAATAGCAACAAAGAACTGTTTGAAACAGTTCCATGCTGATGTGAGCTTCAAACAATAATTTCAGCTTGGACTGTTCTCGATTAATGAAGTCATAGGGTTTGTCATTTTCGGGTTGTTTTTTCATAAGATTATTTGATAGATAGCATGTCATTTTTTACAGTTCAGATAAATAAAGTTATAATATATTTTGATAGTTTTATAGGGTACGTAGTTGTTCTTACTGTATTAAATTATTTTGACAAGCATTGCATGTACGATTCTTTTTCTCCACAGTACTTGTATGATGTTTACGATTTTTTTGTAAAATCAATAAAGCTTGAACTCGAACTTGTAGCCAGCTTTATAAGTACTGACGTGAATAATAGAGGTAGGCTATAACTATTCGAACACCTCTTTTGCCGTTTCATTACTCTAGTTTTTAACAGACAAACAAACGGACAGCCATTTTTTAAAAACAATGGCACATGTAGGAATAAATGGATTGTGTGTTTTTGGCAAGCCTACGTACCCAGGGGAAAATCATGAATCTTCATACTATAATTGATAAATTTTTTGTTGTTCATTTTTTTGACTTACAAATAAAGTGAACATACCACTCGATGTCTTTTTCTATGTTCTTTACAAATATAACAATCAATTCTGTCGCAAATTCAAATTTAAGCACAATTTGAGCTCTTGAAACCAAAATATTTCTAGTTTTGGGGTACAAACAAAGCTTAAAACATTGGTCTCAGCATTGAACTTCCTGCAGAAGGACTATGTGGAATCAACTAGTGCTTTAAAAATCGATGTGAACAATCGGAAGTTTTAACTTCTCCTAGCGCTTACTTGGCGTTTACTTGGGTCCGAACGGACAAGATTCCCTCTGTACGTCAAGGTTAGATACCGCCGTCCCCCCTGATTCAATCGAAGTAGTTCTCAAAGCTGCACAGGCGTTCCATATCAAAGCAGTAGGCCAGATACAGAAAAGGTTCCATTTCGAAGACGACATTTACAAATATGATGAAATGGTTGATCCAGTGTCAGCCCGATCACTTCAGCCTGCCTCTCTGCTACCTTTTGTTAGGAAGTATGGACAGAACCCATGGGACAGAACCAAAACCGAGCAGGAGTGGAGGAGGCAGAGCCTTCTCGATATTGAAAACATCAAAACAATGGATGCCGTGACCTGCTGGTGTTTGGTATTGGTGGGAAAAAATGAACAGAATTTGTATCCTAACCTAAAACCGGCAGTACTATTTATTTCCACTGTTCCATTTTCAAATGTCAATGTCGAGAGGTTTTCAGTGCTATAAAAGAAGTAAAAACTGACCGTCAGAATAAATTGAAAACATAAACTTTGCGGGGAATTATAAAAATAAAATATGGAATGAAAAGGGCTCAAGAAAGTGTGGAATGTGAAGATGATCAGTTACTTCACCACATGAGAATGGTGAAAGCTTCAGCCACCATACAAAAAATGGTGAAGACACATCAGGGGAAGATAAGGTCTGATTACGTTTTACAAGTTACGATTGAACAGTATTAAACATCTTGTACTGTAATCTATATTACAGTATTACATTTTCTTTTCTATTTGCTTAATTTTATCTGATGTATATTTGAAGCTATTTGTGTTTAGCTGATGATTAAAAAGCACTTAAACGGCATGACAAGACATTCTATTATGGCAGTGATGGCTAGAAAATATGTTACCTTTTAATGGTACGGGTAAAATGAGATAGGGAGAAGTGGTTCAGGGAGTAATTAGAAAATGGGAGATGTTTAGGGATTTTGGAACTGAAGATGGGGATTTCTAGGGATTTTTCAGCTCTTTATTAGGGATTTAAAAAATGAGAAAGTGGAAACACTGCATTTAGCAGTCAATGAATAAACTTGTCTGACTGCTTCTGCCCGGATACAACGATTGCTGTGTTGTGTTGTAGATTTATGTGAATAATACCTTGATAATTGCTTGAATTAATTGTTACAATTGAAATCTCGGATACAATGGAGTGAGTTTTACGTTCGAGATAGTTCCTGAGGAATCCGGATGCGGATGTCAACCGTGCCCTTTTAACGGTTTATGCAAATTGCACGCTCTAGACTAGCGCGGGTAAATAATAGTTTTTGTAAAGGTAGGTGACTTATATTATTTTGATAAAGTCAGAATGGGAAAGAAAGCTAGACGCAACCGGACAGAAGCTGAGTTATCGGATCCGGTTATGAACTCGGTCAGTGTTCCTATTACCTGAACAATTGTTTAGGGTCATGAAACTATTGTTAATAAATGCATTTTGACTTTTTGAACATCTTTTCGCTCTTGCAAGATTACCACAAACTCACCGTTATGGAGCTATTGTATATTTGTATATTAGGGCGGGGGGGGGGGGGGGGGTTAAGCATAGCATAAATTAAATACAGCAATGGTTAGTTTACGTATTTAATATATGCTATGCTTTACCCCCACCCCCCTGATATGCAAATATATAGCCCAAATTTGTTTCTAAACTATTACAGATTCGCGATTTCAACTATTCAATCAACGAAAACGGAAATGATTGCAGTTCTATATGTGTAAATACAGGATATTTTGGCCGGAATAACTCCATAACGGTGAGTTCGCGGTAGTTTTGCAAGAGAGAAAAGATGTTCCAAAAGTCAAAATACATCTATTAACAATAGTTTCATGACCCTAAACAATTGTTTTAGTAATGGGAACATTGAACATTTTGAGAATATCATTAAAATTTTGGAAATGGTCCAATCTATTTATTTGAACTTGGAAACCCTAAAGCAGAGTGTATTTGAAATTCAGAACGATTTGGGTAGAGTTAAAAGTCGTGTTATGGTGCTAGGAAATAGAAGCAGTGCAACGGACAATGAAATTGCAACAGTGAAATCGGAACTTTTAGCTCTGCAAAGTTTTGTGAAAGCCCAGTCACTCTCTTATTGATGAAAATCGGGACAAGTTGCAGAATTTGCTGTTTTGGGGCCTTAATGATGTCCCATTGAATGACGCTGCATCTCGGGTTTCCGAGGTAATTGTTCGGTATCCTTTACTATCTCTAACCATCTTCGAATATTTAAATAGGGGGGCCTTTGACTACAGTAATTGGTCGACCTCTCAGTTACATTACAATTATTTTTGGGTCTGATTATTGAATATTTATGTTATTTTCTGCGGATGTAGTTTTAGTACCATGTCATTAAAGTTGCCCATTGAATATATTTTCTCATCATGTGATTTCTTGGCCCGTATTTACTTGATTGAACATTGAATTTCCTATTGCTTTCGAACCTTGTTTAAAAAAAACTATGAGGATTTACTAGGATTTATTTTTATATAACCAAGTCAACCTTATCAAGTCCCAGAAAATTTCCCCGAAAACCACCAAATCACAGTTTCACCTCTAGTAACTATCCCTAGCAAATATTACTTTACATCCAGTGCTGCAACAAGTACCCCAATTTTTTACTTAAGTATCAAGTATTAAGTACTCATTGTTTTTTTTACTTATATATACTACTACTAATAACTCACTGCAGCACCAAGCCGCCTGAGGCCAACACAGCTATGCACGCTCCTCCTCCAACCTAATCTATTTAAAGCCTTCCTATGTACACCCTCCCACGAATATATATATATATATATATATATATATATATATATATATATATATATATATATATATATATATATATATATATATATATATATATATATATATATATATATATATATATATATATATATATATTTCACACTCTTCTAATTTTTCTAGCTGTTTATTGTTTTTAAATCGCTCATTCCTATTTTGGTTTCTAGTCCAGGACTTTTAGCTCAAAAAAGGGTCGAACCCGGACAAAATTGCAATATAAACGAAAATGGTACCAAAATGATCAGAAAAAAATTCTGTACAACATACTAAAAGTCCCCATAAATCCGAGTGGGGCGAGTACCCAAAAAACAGGGGAAAAGGGGGAAATGCGGGGGAAAATGGGAAAAATGCCGAACATGCCCAGAAAATAGTTTAAAGTGAGTTTCCTGGGGTTTTCACATACGCTGATTACGAAATCGACATCTAAAATTCAGTATAGAAAAAGAGTACCACGGAAAACGGGGGAACAGGGGAAAGAGGGGAGAAAAGAGAAGAATACAGGGTAGGGGTAGAAAGCGGTTTGGAAGATATTTTCTGGGGTATTCCTATCTGGTGATTATGAAATTGAGATATAACATGATATACAAAAATCGATTAACATAAAACGGGTAAATGGGGGGGGAGGGAGGGGGAAAAGGAAAATATACAGGGTAGGGGTAGAAAGCATGTGGAAATGTGTTTTCTAGGTTTTTTCTATCTGCTGATTATAAAATTGACATCTAAAACAAAGTTCGAGAACAAATACAAAGGATCTATAGAGGTTCGGCTACCCCATAGGTTCGGAAAAGGCAAAAAAAAATTCGAGAAAGAAATACGGAAAAATACTGAAATTACATTATTCCGTATTCCTCGCCGTTATCGACAAGCGCGTGGGTTCGTCAACATAATCCTGTTCTAATTCGACATCCAGTAAAAGAAGCAAGGTAGACTAGTCACCGCGGAGTTCCAGTGCCGACGACAAAACGTCAATGCAGTCAATGCAGTCAATGCAGAGGATGCTAAAGCTGTAGGTGAGCTGATCCTCCAGCGCATGGATGGCCAATCCGTCGAAAGTTTTTCATTCAAGAAGAAAGACAAAGTCGTTACACTGGCATCCAATGGGAACATTAGATAGATGGCGAGATTTTGCATATCGATCCTGCACTGCTTTTTCAACGTCTTTCGACTGCTGCCCATACATCTAAAAATGACATGGCAGAAACTCTACGTTACGAACTGTGCAGTTATCCGCCCGCTTTGTTTGAGAATCCTGGCATAATGCGTCATCCAGACAAACCTGCACTAGCAAAAGCAATATGGAAAGAAGCGAACACGGACTCGATTCACCACCTGCCAGTGTCAGATCGTGTCACTGTAGTTGACGGAGGTTGGCTGCTTCAGCAAGTACCTTGGAAGATTGGTGATACTTATGATTCAATCTGTGACAGCTATGTTAGTTTCGTTACTCGACGCTGTACCTCCCCCACTGTTGTCTTCGATGGATACAGCGCTGGTCCAACCACGAAAGATGCTACGCACAACCGACGGTGTAAGGGAAGCCAGCATCAAGTGATCGATTTCAGTTTAGGGATGAAGCTCCAGAAAAAGAAGGAAGAGTTTTTGAGCAACTCTCAGAACAAACAGCGAATTATAAGCTACATCGGGGAAAAACTCAGAGCCAAAGGATTTGAAGTCGTCCATGCGAAGGACGATGCTGACTATCTAATCGTGAAGACTGCCGTAACGAAAGCAGAAAACTCTGAAACAATAGTTCTTGACAACGACACTGACCTTCTGATTCTACTCTTGTATCACCTCCCGCCTAATGCAAAAACACTTTACTTCGAATCGTCAACGAACGCAAAAGAAGCGATAACACGGTTCTGGTGCCTCAACGAAGTGCAAAAAAAAATGGGAGAAGTATCCAGGCTGCTTCTGGTAGGGCACGCACTCTTGGGATGTGACACAACCTCACGAGTTTTCGGACTTGGAAAGCAAGCTGTGCTACCTCTTTTGAAGAAGAGCGAAGTGTTCAGAAAAAAATGCAAAGTGTTTCTGGATGAATCATCGTCCAAAGATGAAATTGTGAAAGCGGGTGAATATCTTCTCCTCAGCTTGTATAAAGCACGACCAAACGAAGATCTCACTAAGCTGCGACATCGAATTTTCTTGAAAAAAGTTTCTTCGTCTAATACTACGGCGTTTGTTAAGCCTGAAAGGCTTCCGCCAACCGAAGCTGCAGCTTCATTCCACTCCCAGCGAGTGCGCCTCCAGGTATCCCGTTGGAAAGGGGAACCAGCTGACCTCAACCCGGCTGACTGGGGTTGGGTCCTCAGAGACCATAAATACTCACCTGTGATGACCCATTTGTTGCCCGCACCTCAGACTCTTTCGAGTGTCGTGAGATGCAACTGTAAGACAGGCTGCGAGAACTCGCGATGCAGCTGCAAGAAAAATGGATTAGTGTGTACGTTCGCGTGCGGAGAATGTCAGGGTATCAACTGTTTAAACAGGGACAACGAGATTGTCGAAGACGAGGAGCTCGACTAGTGATATCAATGCTGTGTTTTTCAAGTCAACTATACTGCCTTCGAAAGTGCAAATTTTACATATAATAGCCATTTTATATATAACTACCAAGCGGTTGTTTTCTTTATGTTTAGTAATTCAAATGGTTGTAAGAAATGTCTGTGATTCAAGAAAGTACAAGTTTGATACTTAAGCGAGTTATTTTGTCCATAGGCCTACTTATTAGCCATTAGCAGCTGGCTCAGGAGTCAGGCCTCCCTTCCCCTTTTCCGTTGTTTCCTCCAGTTTTGTTCGGTTTTCATGGTTCTCGTTTTCTTTCCTTCATTTTAGGGGTCAGTTTCGTGATCAGCAGATAGAAAAACCCCCAAAAACACATTTCCACATGCTTTCTACCCCTACCCTGTATATTTCCCTTTTCTCCTCCCTCCATTTCCCCGTTTTATGTTAATCGATTTTTTTATATCATTTTATTTCTCAATTTCGTAATCACCAGATGGGAATACCCCAGAAAATATCTTTCAAACCGCTTTCTACCCCTACCCTGTATTCTTCTCTTTTCTCCCCTCTTTCCCCTGTTCCCCCGTTTTCCGTAGTACTCTTTTTCTATACTGAATTTTATATGTCAATTTCGTAATCAGCGTATGTGAAAACCCCAGAAAACTCACTTTAAACTATTTTTTGGGCATGTTCGGCATTTTTCCCATTTTCCCCCGCATTTCCCCCTTTTCCCCTGTTTTTCGGGTACTCGCCCCACTCGGATTTATGGGGACTTTTAGTATGTTGTACAGAATTTTTTTCTGATCATTTTGGTACCATTTTCGTTTATATTGCAATTTTGTCCGGGTCAAACCCTAAAAGTCCTGGACTATTCGGAACACCAAAAACAAAATACTTTGAAATGATTTTCATTGCTTTATTTTACATGATACTAGACCAAATATCTGATGATTTTATCTCTATTCAGCATTTAAGGTTCTGTGTAAATATGACAGTCATCAGATAGTTCATGGTAACAGACTGTGACTAAGGCGTAACTTGGCTCAATAGCCGTGGCGGATCCGTGGGGGGGGGAGCGGAGGGCGCTCAACCCCCGTGTGAGGTGGTGGATTTGTGGTTGAGAACGTTTGCTCTGATTTTGGTTGGGACGAAAATAATTTTTTTGTATCTGGTTTTTAATTATTAAGACTGTTTCTTTTTGCAAACAGGTTTGAAACAAGGTTTTAGTCACTTTGTGCGGTCTTTGTTAGATTTTACTAATATTGCATACTGCCAAAAAGTATTTAATTAAATTTATGTTTATCAAGGGAATCTGTCCGTATTACCACAATAGCCAACTGGGAGGCGAAAGTCTTCGTTTCGTAATAACAAGGAGGGGAAATTTAAAATCCTAACTTCTTAAATGATATTTCAGTATTGTGCTGTCGCAACGGGGCTGAAAAGCAAAATATTCACTTCTTTTTACTGTCAAAAATTTATTTTCGAATCTTGCTAAGACATTGAGGTGAAGAAATTGATATCATTATTTTTTTAGATTTTTTTCGGTTTTTTGGGCTTGCTTTTTTTTGCAAAGCTGGGTGATTTTTTCAACAATATTGTTTTAGGGGATTTTTATAACAGAGAGTAAATGTATGAGAAATGCAAAAATTATTAATTTAAGTTTTGGATTTTGGTGAGGAAATGGTGACCACTTTACTGCCTATTTTCGTCTAAGTAAAGATCTGCATTATGTGACATATCACCTCCTCTGTTCATCCTAAAACACTAAAATAAAGGCCAAACTCTTCAGGACTTTAATAAAAGTTTGTATAAATATATACTTAAAACTAACTATATGAGTCGAAATACTCCTTCCAAGGTTTGGAGTAATCATTTAAGAAAAATACATTTCCAAAAAATGTCAATAAAAGAAGGTAAATAATTATGTGTTTATTTTTTTTTATCTAGCTGGTATAGATGGGTCCATGAATTTTCATTTTGAATCAGAAGAATGGCATCGATTTTTTTTCAAACATTTACTAATAAAAAGAGGAAATTCATACAACTTGAGTTAACCACAGAAATGGAATGCAAATACAATATTACTTCAGAATTTCTCACCTTCTCAATATCTAACAATCACAAAATATAGTTATGTTCTTGTCTAAGGGTTGCATATATTTGTCCATAAAATTATCTAAACTGCTATATATACCGCTGAAGATTTTCATACTTACGTTGATACATTCCATCCAATCATATTTCCACGATTAGTTGTTTATAATTCAGAATTTTTACTGGGCAATTCTTTTACTTAATGCTAAATATGAGTCAAATTTCAAATTTTTTTTATTTATGCTTAACAGACGTATGGAGATTTAAACGTTTGAATTGAATATCAGAAAATCTCAAGATTAAAAAAAAAAAAAAAAAAAAATAGAAATCTACCACAGCTTGAAACCCTGAGAATTTAGATCATCAATCTATACATATCAAATACAAAAATAAAAAACACTTAATAATTTTTTTTAAAGGAGCATTCCTGTCAGTTTGACTCTTTCTCACAACTCTACTTTTTAAAACAATAAAAAACTTTAGCGTAAAGAGCGACACGTTGACGAGGGGTCAACCCCTTTTAATTAATGCCTGTTTTGATTTTGGCTCGCCGCACATGAATTATTAAAACGAAATTTGCATATTATTATTTTTTTTGGCTAAATGGCTTTCTCATAGTTTTTATCGAAAGATTTTGATAAGAATCTGGGGTGGGCCTAGTTGTCCTCCAGTTTTTGGTTACTTAAAAATGCAACTAGATTTTTTTTTACGAACGTTTTTGTTAGTAATAAACATACGTACCTTACGAATTGATTTACGTAACGAACTTCTATATTTGTTTATTTTTATTACGTATTTGAGGGGATTCGCCCCCTCGTCAATACCTCGTTCTTTACACTAAAGCTTGAATTTTGTCCCAAATCTTCAAGAATAACCCCTGAATCACAAAGGCCTTAGAATAAATACTTGGAATTACTAAAAATACTTTAGTGTCAAGAGCAAGGTATTGTGGAGGAGAAGAATCCCCTTGTACACGAAATATTTTATGTTCGTTTTAAGTTCTAATTCTGCTCAATACTTCCAGTTGAAAAAAAAAATATTAATTTTCTCATTGTTTTTTTTTTAAATAATGCTAGAAAATACTGCGCCGCCTTCATGGAAATTCTCTTCCCTTGTGAAAAATTCCTCCATGGAAAGATCCTCCAACGTAACATCCTACTCGCAACCCACCCCACCCCAACGCGAAAACGTCCCCTGAAAACGTCTGTGCACTTCATAATCAACAATTACTATATGTAAACAATGGTCAAAGTTTGTAACTTGCAGCCCCTCCCCTAGGGACTGGGGGGGGATTAAGTCGTCCCCAAAGACATAGCTATTGGTTTTTCGACTAAGTTGAACAGAATGGCTGTCTCAAAATTTTGATCCGGTGACTTTGGGTAAAAATGACCGTGGGAGGGGGCCTAGATGCCCTCTAATTTTTTTGGTCACTTAAAAAGGACATTAAAAATTTTAATTTCCGTCATATAAGATAAGATAAGATAAGAAGAAGCCAATGAATTTTTAATGATTTTTTTGAACAAACCGAATGAGTGGTACCTTCGAGCTGATTCGGGCAACTTATTCCATACGATATAACTCGCAATTAAAGGATTAAAGTCTGACCTTACACAAGGAGTAATAGGAACTTGAATATGATTTTCGGTATTGCGAAGATTATAATTATTCTGATCAGAGGTGAAAGATGGCTGAACACTTAGGGGACGGGGGAGGTCACCATGAAGCTGAGAAAAAGTAAAACATGCACACGAAAGAATATACAGTGACTCGAGATCAAGTAATGGGATAACTCTTGAACGGTTAGTTTCATTAACGAGGTTTCTAGCTTTATTATAAACCTTAGAAAGTGGTTTTAACAGTGAAGGAAAGGTTGACATCCATACTATTGGACAGTAGGAAACGTAAGATCGGATCAAGGAGTGAAAAAGGATTTCCAAAATTGATCCAGGGAAAATATGTTTGAGTTTCCTTAAAATACCGAGACTCCTGCATATCTTCATTTTAATCAAATTAATGTGACGCTTGAAAGACAAGTTTTCATCAACAAGAATGCCCAAAAAACGAACATATCGATCTTTAGATCTGTGAATTATCCCATTTGGCTGATGAATTTCTGATAACTTGGGATAAATCTGAGAAACATGCAAAAATATCAAAAAATTGAATTTTGAATAATTTAGGGTAAGAAAGTTAGCATCAAGCCATGAAATTACTCTCTCAAACAAGTATTCCAAGTTTAATCGAAGCTCGGATTCACAGTTCCCCGAAGTGCCGAGTGTGCTATCATCAGCAAAACAAACAAGGACATCAGAAGATGGCGAACTATAGCTGGCACTATGGGCAAGGGAAGGTTTAGGATGACAAAGTCTACAGCAATGAATAAGTTTCTGCTTTTTTACTGCGTAAAAAAGATCATTTATATAAATCAAAAATAGCACTGGCCCTAAAACTGATCACTGAGGGACGCCAAAATTCACTTGTGATTGACAGAAATTAAGTTGTGGATTGACAGAAATTAACCTATCCTTCAAATAAGATTGAAATCAAGAAAATACATTACCCCTAATGCCAAAATGAGACATCTTCGATAGAAGAATTTCATGGGTTAAGGAATCGAATGCCTTGCGAATATCCAGGAATATAGCAGCCTTAGCAGCCTGAATTAATCCCGAATCCAATTCAGAATGTATGAAATTCAAAAGGGTCATACAGGCATTCTCAGTGGAGTGCTTCATTCGGAAACCAAATTGAAAATCATGAAGAAACTCTTTAGATTTTAGAAATTTAATCAGACGAGAAAGCATAGCCTTTTCGAAGATTTTACTAAATACTGATAAAATTGAAATTGGTCGATAATTTGCTGGATCATTTCTTGGTCCACCTTTATACAGAACAATAATCCGAGCACGCTTGAGAGGATCTGGAAAAACCCCATATTTAAATGAAAGATTAACAAGTTTCGTAAGAGGCACAACTATTGAAGGAAGAATAGATTTAACTACCTTAGTAGGAATTTAATCTGACCCAGATGAAGATGAGTCTTTCAAGCCATTAACAATTTTATTAATTTCAATTTCTGTTACTGGCTCTAGAAACATAGACTTAACACAAGACGGGCCCGAGGTAAGATCTAAAGTCCGACTTAGATCGAGATAAAGTAGCGGTGGAAGCGATATTATTACCAATACTAGCGAAAAATGAAGTAAATGCTTCTTGGACATTAAGCTCACCCTCTACAGTCTCATCGCCAATGACCAGACTCATAGGTAAAGAGCTATATTGAGAACCAGGTTTAAGCACAGAATTTATTACCTTCCAAGTTTTACGAATATCCTTATTACACTCAGCAAAATTATTTAGATAATAGAGAGATTTGGCTTTCCTACACAAGGAATTATATATATTCCGGTAAATCTTGAATTGACAAAGACGAATAGCACTCGTTGAAAGTGTAGCGCATTTATAATACCTACAGAGAGTATTTTTCCTTCTCCAGCTTTTGAGAAGTCCGGATGTCATCCATGGGTTTAGAGGAATAATCCTTTTAGACCTGCGATTAGCCGAGAATATATGGGAAAATGATCGGAGATATCAGTAACTAAAATTGAGTTTTTCTTCAAGCAAAGCGTAGAGAAGATATTGTCAATCAAAGAAGCTGTATCATTAGTTACTCGTGTGGGGATGGATGTAGTTGGTAGAGTTCCTGCGGCAAGCATGGTTGAAAGAAAATAAACTGAAGCCGAAGAATTTGAATCCATCAAATTTATATTAAAGTCACCCATTATGATTAACTGACACGGACGTTTCAATATTATGTCAAGTATTTCCTCAAGATTCCGAAGAAACAACGAAACCGCGCCACTAGGAGAACGATAAATATTGCCTATGATTAGATCAATACCATTAACTCTAATTTCTATAAATTGTGACTCAAAGATACCTTCAAAATTCCTTGATAAGTCATCCCGTAAGCAATAATGCAAATTACTAGATATATACATGGCAAGACCTCCTTTAGCCATCTTGCAGCGGTTTATATGTTCCATTTTGTAGCCATGGATATCCAACAGCATTTCATTGCCAGAATCCAAAAATGTCTCGCACAAACCAACAACATCAGGCTGTCCATCCGAAACTATTCGTGTTAAATTATCTATTGACGAGGAAAGACCCTGAATGTTAAGCTGAAGTGCAGTCAGAGAATAATTTCCTTTGGTAACCTCCTCTCCCCCCAATTTCGAAACATATTTACTATTACAAACATGGTTTATATTAGTCAGGTCTTGATTAACCTGACCCACAGAATTATTCACAATACTAATTAGATCAAAAGGATTATTTTCAAGCTCGCAAAGGCGTCTCTCACGACTTAAAATATTGACAAAAGCAGGTTTTACTTGGAGTCCATTTAAATCACCAGATGAACAAAAAAGAAATCTCTACCTAAATCTATTACGAAAGAAAAACCTGTCAAAGGATTATAAACACATAAGTAATTAATAGCACAGAAGGTACTATCGGGATGAACCATGAGCATGAAAAAAAAAAATAAATGAAAAGAAATAAAAAGAAACTGTAAAAAAGAATGACTTAGGAAAGGATACGCATCAAGAAAATATTAACCAGTCACATACTAATACATTCATGCAAATAATTTATTTTGCGTATACGAGTTTCACCAGGAACTTTGGCTAGAATTTGACCATGATCAGACCAAACACTTCTTGGGCCAAAGATGCTACGAGCCGCGTTTAATAGATCCCGACGCTTTTTAGTTAGGTTTTCTAAAACAAATACACCTGACTTTGCCAACTTACTTTTTGCTGCAAACACTTTCGAGCAGTATCTAAGCTTGAAAATTTTACTAGAACTGGGGCGATTTTCACATTCTCAGTTTAATTAGCAGGCATGCGGAATCGATTAGCCTTTAAGAGATCCATTTCTTTAAAATCTTGCAAGCCCATTATTTGTGTTATCACTCCATTAAGATTTTCTCTCAGTTCCACATTGGGGTTTGGTTTCACACCGTAGAAAATTAGGCTATCAAGTAAGGCATCCTGCTCTAGTTGATCAAGCTTGTCTTCTAATTTATAGATTTTATTTTCAAGCAAGTTCACTGCATTATAAAGTTTTCGAAGGGTTGTTTCAATTTTTTCAAATTTGGCATTATATTCAAGGGAAATCGAATGATAAACTTCGTTCACAATATCTTCACTGATAATTTCCGAAGCTCGGCGATCTTTTATTGTATTTGATACGACACGAGAAATATCATTCATTAGGTTAGACTTAGTGCTCATTAGTTCCTCTTGAGTTTCATTTATTATTTCTTTTAAAGTTGATGCTGCTGCATAAGTTGTGCTAGGCTGGATTTTCCTTAAGTTTTAGCGGGTAGTGATAAGTAGGACTTACTTAGAGTCTTGAAAATATCAGGGGATAAGCGCTGCTCTTCAAAAGCCTTATTTACATCTTTATCTGTCCTCGCACAAGCTTCTTTAAAATGGTCATTCCAGTTGCGGATGTGTGCTTCAGCTATATTATGCTCCGAGTGGGTGCCATTTCTGGTCTTTGGTGGTTTTAATAACTACTGATGGCCATAAGGGATATCCTTGAAATGAAGCTAGGACAAGATCAAACGGTTTGTATTTTGCCATTTTACAATCTTCAGTCACAATGGAGGGGGGGGGAAGAACACTACAGGTAACAAATTTCAACAACAGAATGTTCCAATTTGCCGCCCAAAAGTACTCACGTTTGTAATAAGTGCTTGGTTATTC
>NW_027062686.1:0-46069 GCF_032884065.1 Artemia franciscana
TGATTGGCTGTACTCACATGCAAAATGAGCTTCATTCATAAATATATCCGCCAATGATCAATGATTGGCTGTACTCACATGCAAATAGAGCTTCATTCATAAATATTTCCGCCAATGATCAATGATTGGCTATACTCAAATGCAAAATGAGCTTCATTCATAAATATTTCCGCCAATGATCAATGATTGGCTGTACTCACATGCAAAATGAGCTTCATTCATAAATATTTCCGCCAATGATCAATGATTGGCTGTACTCACATGCAAAATAGCTTCATTCATAAATATTTCCGCAAATGATCAATGATTGGCTGTACTCACATGCAAAATGAGCTTCATTCATAAATATTTCCGCAAATGATCAATGATTGGCTGTACTCACATGCAAAACGAGCTTCATTCATAAATATTTCCGCAATGATTGGCTGTACTCACATGCAAAATGAGCTTCATTCATAAATATTTCCGCAATGATCAATGATTGGCTGTACTCACATGCAAAATAAGCTTCATTCATAAATATTTACGCAAATGATCAATGATTGGCTGTACTCACATGCAAAATGAGCTTCATTCATAAATATTTCCGCAAATGATCAATGATTGGCTGTACTCACATGCAAAATAGAGCTTCATTCATAAATATTTCCGCAAATGATCAATGATTGGCTGTACTCACATGCAAAATGAGCTTCATTCATAAATATTTCCGCCAATGATCAATGATTGGCTGTACTCACATGCAAAATGAGCTTCATTCATAAATATTTCCGCCAATGATCAATGATTGGCTGTACTCACATGCAAAATGAGCTTCATTCATAAATATTTCCGCAATGATCAATGATTGGCTGTACTCACATGCAAAATGAGCTTCATTCATAAATATTTCCGCCAATGATCAATGATTGGCTATACTCACATGCAAAATGAGCTTCATTCATAAATATTTCCGCCAATGATCAATGATTGGCTGTACTCACATGCAAAATAGCTTCATTCATAAATATTTCCGCCAATGATCAATGATTGGCTGTACTCACATGCAAATAGAGCTTCATTCATAAATATTTCCGCCAATGATCAATGATTGGCTGTACTCACATGCAAAATGAGCTTCATTCATAAATATTTCCGCCAATGATTGGCTGTACTCACATGCAAAATGAGCTTCATTCATAAATATTTCCGCCAATGATCAATGATTGGCTGTACTCACATGCAAAATGAGCTTCATTCATAAATATTTCCGCCAATGATCAATGATTGGCTGTACTCACATGCAAAATGAGCTTCATTCATAAATATATACGCCAATGATCAATGATTGGCTGTACTCACATGCAAATAGAGCTTCATTCATAAATATTTCCGCAAATGATCAATGATTGGCTGTAATCACATGCTAAACGAGCTTCATTTATTCATATTTCCGAAAATGATCAATGATTGGCTGTACTCACATGCAAAATGAGCTTCATTCATAAATATTTCCGCAAATGATCAATGATTGGCTGTACTCACATGCAAAATGAGCTTCATTCATAAATATTTCCGCAAATGATCAATGATTGGCTGTACTCACATGCAAAATGAGCTTCATTCATAAATATTTCCGCCAATGATCAATGATTGGCTGTACTCACATGCAAAATGAGCTTCATTCATAAATATTTCCGCCAATGATCAATGATTGGCTGTACTCACATGCAAATAGAGCTTCATTCATAAATATTTCCGCAAATGATCAATGATTGGCTGTACTCACATGCAAAATAGCTTCATTCATAAATATTTCCGCAAATGATCAATGATTGGCTGTACTCACATGCAAAATGAGCTTCATTCATAAATATTTCCGCAATGATCAATGATTGGCTCTACTCACATGCAAAATGAGCTTCATTCATAAATATTTCCGCTAATGATCAATGATTAGCTGTACTCACATGCAAAATGAGCTTCATTCATAAATATTTCCGCCAATGATCAATGATTGGCTGTACTCACATGCAAAATGAGCTTCATTCATAAATATTTCCGCCAATGATCAATGATTGGCTGTACTCACATGCAAAATGAGCTTCATTCATAAATATTTCCGCAATGATCAATGATTGGCTGTACTCACATGCAAAATGAGCTTCATTCATAAATATTTCCGCAATGATCAATGATTGGCTGTACTCACATGCAAAATGAGCTTCATTCATAAATATTTCCGCCAATGATCAATGATTGGCTGTACTCACATGCAAAATGAGCTTCATTCATAAATATTTCCGCCAATGATCAATGATTGGCTGTACTCACATGCAAAAGAGCTTCATTCATAAATATTTCCGCAAATGATCAATGATTGGCTGTAATCACATGCAAAACGAGCTTCATTCATTCATATTTCCGAAAAAAAACAATGATTGGCTCTACTCACATGCAAAATGAGCTTCATTCATAAATATTTCCGCAAATGATCAATGATTGGCTGTATTCACATGCAAAACGAGCTTCATTCATAAATATTTCCGCAAATGATCAATGATTGGCTGTACTCACATGCAAAATGAGCTTCATTCATAAATATTTCCGCCAATGATCAATGATTGGCTATACTCACATGCAAAATGAGCTTCATTCATAAATATTTTTGCCAATGATCAATGATTGGCTGTACTCACATGCAAAATAAGCTTCATTCATAAATATTTCCGCAAATGATCAATGATTGGCTGTACTCACATGCAAAATAAGCTTCATTCATAAATATTTCCGCAAACGATCAATGATTGGCTGTACTCACATGCAAAATGAGCTTCATTCATAAATATTTCCGCCAATGATTGGCTGTACTCACATGCAAAATGAGCTTCATTCATAAATATTTCCGCCAATGATCAATGATTGGCTGTACTCACATGCAAAATGAGCTTCATTCATAAATATTTCCGCCAATGATCAATGATTGGCTGTACTCACATGCAAAATGAGCTTCATTCATAAATATTTCCGCCAATGATCAATGATTGGCTGTACTCACATGCAAAATAGAGCTTCATTCATAAATATTTCCGCAAATGATCAATGATTGGCTGTACTCACATGCAAAGAGCTTCATTCATATATTTCCGAAATGATCAATGATTGGCTGTACTCACATGCAAAATGAGCTTCATTCATAAATATTTCCGCAAATGATCAATGATTGGCTGTACTCACATGCAAAATGAGCTTC
Source organism: Artemia franciscana (assembly GCF_032884065.1). NCBI lineage: Eukaryota > Metazoa > Arthropoda > Branchiopoda > Anostraca > Artemiidae > Artemia > Artemia franciscana. The sequence goes on from NW_027062686.1 coordinate 3,233, forward strand.
ATTCATATATTTCCGCAAATGATCAATGATTGGCTGTACTCACATGCAAAATGAGCTTCATTCATAAATATTTCCGCCAATGATCAATGATTGGCTGTACTCACATGCAAAATGAGCTTCATTCATAAATATTTCCGCCAATGATCAATGATTGGCTGTACTCACATGCAAAAGAGCTTCATTCATAAATATTTCCGCAAATGATCAATGATTGGCTGTACTCACATGCAAAATAGCTTCATTCATAAATATTTCCGCAAATGATCAATGATTGGCTGTACTCACATGCAAAATGAGCTTCATTCATAAATATTTCCGCAATGATCAATGATTGGCTGTACTCACATGCAAAATGAGCTTCATTCATAAATATTTCCGCAATGATCAATGATTGGCTGTACTCACATGCAAATAGAGCTTCATTCATAAATATTTCCGCAATGATCAATGATTGGCTGTACTCACATGCAAAATGAGCTTCATTCATAAATATTTCCGCCAATGATCAATGATTGGCTGTACTCACATGCAAAATAGCTTCATTCATAAATATTTCCGCAAATGATCAATGATTGGCTCTACTCACATGCAAAATGAGCTTCATTCATAAATATTTCCGCAAATGATCAATGATTGGCTGTACTCACATGCAAAATGAGCTTCATTCATAAATATTTCCGCCAATGATCAATGATTGGCTGTACTCACATGCAAAATGAGCTTCATTCATAAATATTTCCGCAATGATCAATGATTGGCTGTACTCACATGCAAAATGAGCTTCATTCATAAATATTTCCGCAAATGATCAATGATTGGCTGTACTCACATGCAAAACGAGCTTCATTCATAAATATTTCCGAAATCAATGATTGGCTGTACTCACATGCAAAATGAGCTTCATTCATAAATATTTCCGCAATGATCAATGATTGGCTGTACTCACATGTAAAATAAGCTTCATTCATAAATATTTCCGCAAATTATCAATGATTGGCTGTACTCACATGCAAAATGAGCTTCATTCATAAATATTTCCGCCAATGATCAATGATTGGCTGTACTCACATGCAAAATGAGCTTCATTCATAAATATTTCCGCCAATGATCAATGATTGGCTGTACTCACATGCAAAATAGCTTCATTCATAAATATTTCCGCAAATGATCAATGATTGGCTGTACTCACATGCAAAATAGCTTCATTCATAAATATTTCCGCAAACGATCAATGATTGGCTGTACTCACATGCAAAATGAGCTTCATTCATAAATATTTCCGCCAATGATTGGCTGTACTCACATGCAAAATGAGCTTCATTCATAAATATTTCCGCCAATGATCAATGATTGGCTGTACTCACATGCAAATTGAGCTTCATTCATAAATATTTCCGCAATGATCAATGATTGGCTGTACTCACATGCAAAATGAGCTTCATTCATAAATATTTCCGCCAATGATTGGCTGTACTCACATGCAAAATGAGCTTCATTCATAAATATTTCCGCCAATGATCAATGATTGGCTGTACTCACATGCAAACAGAGCTTCATTCATAAATATTTCCGCAAATGATCAATGATTGGCTGTACTCACATGCAAAATGAGCTTCATTCATAAATATTTCCGCAATGATCAATGATTGGCTGTACTCACATGCAAAATGAGCTTCATTCATAAATATTTCCGCAATGATCAATGATTGGCTGTACTCACATGCAAAATGAGCCTCATTCATAAATATTTCCGCTAATGATCAATGATTGGCTATACTCACATGCAAAATGAGCTTCATTCATAAATATATCCGCCAATGATCAATGATTGGCTGTACTCACATGCAAATAGAGCTTCATTCATAAATATTTCCGCCAATGATCAATAATTGGCTATACTCAAATGCAAAATGAGCTTCATTCATAAATATTTCCGCAATGATCAATGATTGGCTGTACTCACATGCAAAATGAGCTTCATTCATAAATATTTCCGCAAATGATCAATGATTGGCTTTACTCACATGCAAAATGAGCTTCATTCATAAATATTTCCGCAAATGATCAATGATTGGCTGTACTCACATGCAAAATGAGCTTCATTCATAAATATTTCCGCAATGATCAATGATTGGCTGTACTCACATGCAAAATGAGCTTCATTCATAAATATTTCCGCCAATGATCAATGATTGGCTGTACTCACATGCAGAATGAGCTTCATTCATAAATATTTCCGCAAATGATCAATGATTGGGTGTACTCACTTGCACAACGAGCTTCATTCATTCATATGTCCGAAAATGATCAAGGATTGGCTGTACTCACATGCAAAATGAGCTTCATTCATAAATATTTCCGCAAATGATCAATGATTGGCTGTACTCACATGCAAAATGAGCTTCATTCATAAATATTTCCGCAATGATCAATGATTGGCTGTACTCACATGTAAAATGAGCTTCATTCATAAATATTTCCGCCAATGATCAATGATTGGCTGTACTCACATGCAAAATGAGCTTCATTCATAAATATTTCCGCCAATGATCAATGATTGGCTGTACTCACATGCAAAATGAGCTTCATTCATAAATATTTCCGCAAATGATCAATGATTGGCTGTACTCACATGCAAAATAGCTTCATTCATAAATATTTCCGCAAATGATCAATGATTGGCTGTACTCACATGCAAAATGAGCTTCATTCATAAATATTTCCGCCAATGATTGGCTGTACTCACATGCAAAATGAGCTTCATTCATAAATATTTCCGCCAATGATCAATGATTGGCTGTACTCACATGCAAAATGAGCTTCATTCATAAATATTTCCGCCAATGATCAATGATTGGCTGTACTCACATGCAAAATGAGCTTCATTCATAAATATATTCCGCCAATGATCAATGATTGGCTGTACTCACATGCAAAATAGAGCTTCATTCATAAATATTTCCGCAAATGATCAATGATTGGCTGTACTCACATGCAAAATGAGCTTCATTCATATATTTCCGAATGATCAATGATTAGCTATACTCACATGCAAAATGAGCTTCATTCATAAATATTTCCGCCAATGATCAATGATTGGCTGTACTCACATGCAAATAGAGCTTCATTCATAAATATTTCCGCCAATGATCAATAATTGGCTATACTCAAATGCAAAATGAGCTTCATTCATAAATATTTCCGCCAATGATCAATGATTGGCTGTACTCACATGCAAAATAAACTTCATTCATAAATATTTCCGCAAATGATCAATGATTGGCTGTACTCACATGCAAAATGAGCTTCATTCATAAATATTTCCGTCAATGATCAATGATTGGCTGTACTCACATGCAAAATGAGCTTCATTCATAAATATATCCGCCAATGATCAATGATTGGCTGTACTCACATGCAAATAGAGCTTCATTCATAAATATTTCCGCAAATGATCAATGATTGGCTGTACTCACATGCAAAACGAGCTTCATTCATTCATATTTCCGCAAATGATCAATGATTGGCTGTAATCACATGCAAAACGAGCTTCATTCATAAATATTTCCGCAAATGATCAATGATTGGCTCTACTCACATGCAAAATGAGCTTCATTCATAAATATTTCCGCAAATGATCAATGATTGGCTGTACTCACATGCAAAACGAGCTTCATTCATTAATATTTCCGCAAATGATCAATGATTGGCTGTACTCACATGCAAAATGAGCTTCATTCATAAATATTTCCGCAAATGATCAATGATTGGCTGTACTCACATGCAAAATGAGCTTCATTCATAAATATTTCCGCCAATGATCAATGATTGGCTGTACTCACATGCAAAATGAGCTTCATTCATAAATATTTCCGCAAATGATCAATGATTGGCTGTACTCACATGCAAAATAAGCTTCATTCATAAATATTTCCGCAAACGATCAATGATTGGCTGTACTCACATGCAAAATGAGCTTCATTCATAAATATTTCCGCCAATGATCAATGATTGGCTGTACTCACATGCAAAATGAGCTTCATTCATAAATATTTCCGCCAATGATCAATGATTGGGTGTACTCACTTGCACAACGAGCTTCATTCATTCATATTATGCCGAAAATGATCAAGGATTGGCTGTACTCAAATGCAAAATGAGCTTCATTCATAAATATTTCCTTAAATGATTAATGATTGGCTGTACTCACATGTAAAATGAGCTTCATTCATAAATATTTCTGCCAATGATCAATGATTGGCTGTACTCACATGCAAAATGATTGGCTTTAAGAAAAACGATAGTAAGTGATATCACTAACTAAAACACTTGGAGGAGGGTGAAAAGATTTTTGTCGATTTGCTAGTCATTTTGACAAACTGATTTATTTTTTTATAGTAATTATTAAAATAATATCCTTTTCTTTTAAGCCTTATAGCTTGCAGAAAAATTGATCGTTGGATTTTTTTACCATGAGAAGCATTTTCGCAACAAACTAGGTACCCAGCAAGGTTGCTTCGACGGTATGGGACGCCTTTTTAACACTTGGATGGTATTACTACTATTGCTATTATTATTACTACTACTACTACTAACTCACTGCAGCACTAAGCTGCCTGAGGCCAACACAGCCACCTGAAGTCCATTCAGTTGCAAAAACCTTCTTAGTAAAGCCTTGAAATTTACAAAAACAATAATAACAAATAAAAAAAAACTTCTGATTTTATCTGATTGTGCTGTCTTCTAAGCGTTTATCCGTGGGAGTCAATCGCTGAATCCTAGTGAAGGTTTCATACCTGAAGGGTTTGACCAAGAAATTTGAAAAGGAACAACCCAAAAAACAATATAATTTGTTTAACTCGTCGTATTTCGTTGGCACATGCTTTACAACATATTCTTTAACCCCTCAAAAAAGATGTTTGTCCGAATCATAAAAAATTAACAAACATGAACATAAACATATTTTTGATGAGTTTAAAAAAGCCCCTCAGAAAAAAAACTGAAAACCTATCCAGCAGTTCGTGATAAAGAACTGGAAGCAAGGAGAAACCTGAAAGTGGCCAAAACTGTCAAAAAACGAAAATTTTGACAAGAACTAATGAGTAAAAAAAATTGATTATGTTTAATGTTACTCATCGAAAGCTAAGAGTCTGAGAAAATGTTCATGACTTTCAAAAAAGGGGGAAAACACCCACATAAAGTCGAATGATCTCAATGAAAATCACACCAGTTGGCAATATATATGGTAAGAATGGGTTGCCAAAGCCATCATTGCTCCCCCCCCCCCCAACAATAAATAGACCATAGGTTTTGGGGGAGTTGTACTGGGTATTGAAGCCCTGATCTTCGACACACTGATAGTGGGTCCATCCCTTCTAATAATAAAACTAATAATGCCTATGAACCGCCACAGCCATATAGCCCCATCAAGAATTAGTACGAAAATTAAATTCTATATTAACAATGTACGACATTTTATTCTTAATAACATTTTACTAAAACTGCTATACCTTACTAACGACTTAAACTTAATCGAATAATCTTGATAACAAAAAAAAATACAAAGTTCTAAATTTTTTTATAATTAGATATTTTTGGATAAAATATTAAGCTGGGACTAATATATCTTAATCCTGACCAGAATTCTAGGTTCTGCCATTGACATCTTATCCCATATCAGGGACACAGATTTGACCTGGGCAAACGTGATGAAACAGGAAATATACTACATTTTTGCAATTTTGCTACTAACTAGGCTCACCTATTTACTTAATATGAGTCTTCTAAATCAGTATATTTACATAGATGTTAGTGTGGAGTACATTAGGAAGTGTCAATGACCCTTGTTTATTGCTTTTTTATATATTAAAAACGAGTATGGATTAATCTAGTTAAATCATATGCTCGAAGCAAAGAGCGAAAATAAAGTTTAATACCAGCAACAGTTTTAAAGCTACTCAGTAAATAATATTTTTTCCTAACTCTCGGTAGGGGGGCAACTAGCTCCTCCCAAATGATGCCAATGACTGTCAATGGAAAGCTTGACATTCAAAAAAGGTTTTTTATGAAAATAGTGCAAAACCCGAAAGTTTCTGAGCATATCATGCAAACAACAGCTTAGAGGGGGTAAAAATCAATGTCTAGATCTGCAAGTCCTCACTCAGAGCGGTAAACACGTACAAATATAAAATATTTACATCTGCGAACTGCAAAGCTGCAAATAAATTGCATCTTTTGCTCTTTGTCAAGATGCTATAGCCAGCTAAGCCTTAATATTTCCTTTCTTCAACCTCTTTCTCTTATTTGTCTTGACATATCTCATCCAAGAAATATTTTCTGAGTCTGTAGTTTTTATGTGGTATGGGGAGCACCCTCTTGATGAGTTCTGCCATTTTCAGAAGAAGAAAAAAAACTTTTTCGTTGGTGAGATTTATCATTTGGTGTACTTTTTTCACATCAAGCCTACTGTTATTTTGGTCGAATCTTCCTTATTGGAGTCACCAAAAGCATAGGGCAGCTTAAGATCCAAAAATTCTATATATTTTAGTTTTGGTATTTGACCACGACACTTAGTCATAAAAAACATGGTCTTCCAGTTTTATGGATCATTTTTATACCCACAAACTAAAGAAACTTCAAAAAGATCATTATGTGTGGATCTCTTCAGATTCTGTGTCACCGTGCTAATACAGAAAGCATTTGGAATACAGAAACGGAAAGGGATCATGTCCTTTGGAGTTTCTTTGCGGCACTACGCAGATGTGAAATATACAGTTGAGATGCCAAAGCAAAATTAAAGGAAAAATAACAAAACTATACAATCCTTTTTGATTTCTCGGAATATTTCTGGTCTAAGCCTTTCACATTGGTAATGGGGGTCTTATACCTGTTCCGTTCTCTGTTATTTCTGTTTGTCATGCTTGTACTGCAAGTGAAAAAGGCGTTGACTGCCCCCTCATCGATTTAGAACGTATATATATATATATATATATATATATATATATATATATATATATATATATATATATATATATATATATATATATATATATATATATATATATATATATATATATATATATATATATATATATATATATATATATATATATATATATATATATATATATATATATATATATATATATATACATATATATATATATATATATATATATACATATATATATGTATATATATATATGTATATATATATATATATATATATATATATATATATATATATATATATATATATATACATATATATATATATATATATATATATATATATATATATATATATATATATATATATATATATATACATATATATATGTATATATATATATATATATATATATACATATATATACATATATATATATATATATATATATATATATATATATATATATATATATATATATATATATATATATATATATACATATATATATGTATATATATATGTATATATATATATATATATATATATATATATATATATATATATATATATATATATATATATATATGTTAATATATATATAATTACTGATATATATATATATATATATATATATATATATATATATATATATATATATATATATATATATATATACATATATGAACTAATAATTTTGTTTTTTTTTTCTGTAAATTTAACCATCGTTTCTTCATATTATTTATCAGTACAGAATTCTTTTATTATGTTTTGTTTCTACATATACAACAACAACTATGCAAGTGTGGTGATAAAATAAATTCCTACTTACTTTTGGCGCAACAATGTGAAGGAAATTATTATGTAGCTTACTAGCTACTTTACGAAACTCGGCATAGTTGTTTCCCGCTTGATGGAGTAGAATCGAGGCATAATTGTTATTTTGCACAAGCAGTGGTCAAGGTAATAATAATGCAGAATAAAGCAGAATGAATACAAATTTTAATTTCTTTTTTACATTACAAAACAAAAATATGTTTGCAAAAACTAAATGTCAGTTAATATGGATCCACTTATCTTGCTAAAATTGACCCCTTTTAATAATTGACCCCTTTTCCAGACAGACAATCTTTTATTTGTAACACGAAAGGTGACCTTTAATTGGTTTCTGGCAGAAAATGCGGAGAGGTTGAGGAGCATCTTGAGTTTTTCTCTAGGATTTCCCAGTTAGGGACGGGGGATATTTGGGGCATTACCTTTTTACTATGGGCGTTTAAATGGAATTTTTTGGGTTTTATTTTATTTTTAAGTACTGAAGTGTAACCAGGAAATAAAAGTAAAACTTGTGATATTAATATATAAATTAAAAGCTTTGATTTTTTAGGGTATTTCCAAAAAGCATGTTTTTTTCTCTAGTTTAAAACTGCGCAAAAGATTTTACAACCCTTTGAAAATTCACTGTGTTTCAGTCGGTTGCTTGGATACTTGGCATTATTAAATAAATGAAAAAAAAAGTTTTTTTTTCAAATGAAAGTAAGGAACAACATAAAACTTTAAATGAAGAAAACTTACTATGTATATAAGGTTTTTTTAATCCATAAACCCCGCTCTTTTTACTAAAGATTTCTCCTAATTCTTTCATAACGATTGCCTGTTCAAAATAAAGCCATTAAATCACAATAAAAATAGCTTTAAACCGCTTCAAAACATCAGCTTAAACAATAGTGGGTTAAGGAGGGTGCAGCTCTGGGATATACGAAGTAAATTTTGTTTGTTTTAAGTTTCAATTTGGTTCCTTTCTAATGTCCTAAATTTTATATCTTAATTGATATAACATTATATATTTAATTTTATATATTCAATGTACTAATGCCTAAATTTTATATCTTAATTGATATAACATTATATATTTAAGGAAGAAATTAAGGAATGACACTTGATCGAGTGGTATTTTATCGAACCAGAGGATAATACACCGGAAAGTCACTCTAGCAAATTTTACAACCCAAAGAGAAATCACAAAGAAAGGGGGAAAAGTTTACAAAGAAAGGGGGAAGCATTTTTTGCCACTAATTTCTTTAACGAATTGAACTCAGTTTTAGATTCGTTAAAACAAATATTTTGATATTTTTTCTGGTATGTTAGGTCGCTTAAATACTTAACATTACTTTATTAATTTAAAAAAAAGTTTTTTTATTCAAACGAAAGTAAGGAGCAACATGGATTTTTAAATGACTGTGCCTTATTTTGTACATAAGAAGGCAGCTGCTCCTTAACCCCCCCTCTCTTTACGTAACGAATAAAGTTAAATTAACTTTAAATGAATAAAATATACTCCGTATTTCCCAGAGTTGCACCCTCCTTAACCTGATATTGTTAGCTTAAGGAGTGAGGGATTGAAGAGTAGCAGCCCCTATCGTGTACGAAATAAGGTACAGTCGTTTAAAATTCAATGTTGTTCCTAACTTTCGTTTGAAAAAATTTCATTAATATAGTAACACAAAGTATTTAAGCGACCTACCATGCCAGAAAAAAGAATAATTATGAGAATATTTGTTAGGACGAATTTGAAACTAGGTTCAATTCGTGAATGAAAAAACTTCGTGGTAAAAACATCTTCCCCCTTTCTTTGTAAACAGAGTGAATTTTCTTTGGGTATAAAATATGCTGAGTGACTTTTTAGTGTATCATCCTCCGGTTCGATAAAGTACCCTAATTCTTTATGAACAACATCCTATTAAACATAGTGGTTCCTTGCTTTTAAGAAAAAACTTATTCTTTTATTCATTTGTACAAACGTCAATAAAGCAACCGACTGCAACCCATCAAGTGCGATTTCTTATACTTTTTCAGTGACAGGTATAATTAAAAATAAGATTTGCCTTTAGTCTTTTATTGAGGTTTAAAATGATTCTTAGGTCTCCTATTGAAACAGTCAATAGAGATTTTTCTTAGAGATAACTTCCCCCAGAAGATCATGCCAGATTGAATTGCAACTTATGGAACTCAGTGGAGCAGGTCTTTACAAAAGTTTGGGAGACAAAAACCCAACTTATCTTAGTTTCTGCTCGTTTTGAGTTTGAATTCGTTATTTCTTGTAATTTCTGTTCGTTTTAGGTTTAATTTATGCATTGATAGTGATATGTAGTACTTTTGCGGTTAAATAAATAGTTTTCCAATTGTATCTATGCTGTTTTTATGACCTGGATGAGCATCTATTCTTTTGAATAAGTTCAATTGTAAGTAGTTCAGTAGTAATAGCGGTAGCCCTGAAAGTTTCAACTTTATACCCACAGCCGTTCTTGAGATGTTTTTGAGTCGTCTTATTGACAACTAGCATACACATAGTGCCTTTTGGTTTAGTCTTAAAGTGACATAAACTTTCCGTGAAAGTTTCTGCTTTGTACCCTATTCCTTTCTCGACATCTTGACAACCTGGAGATGCACTTCACCTTTTTTAATTTGTTCGATAGTAGCAGTAACAGTGGCGGAAAGAAAAGCCAACGTGGTAGTATTATTGGTAGCCCTGGGAGTTCCAGGATTCAGCGCTGAAAATATTGCAGTCCACGCCAACATCCAGCAGTTTTAAAAGAATAATTTGCCCATGAGTCTAAAATTTCTGGGCTTTGTTTCCACCTTCGACTTGATAACTTGCAAAAAACTTTAGAAAATGAAAACTTTAGAATATTTTAGAAAATGACAGAATATCCCTGAAATTTGCCGAACTACTTAAAGCATGCCATGAGGGGTCAGGGAGTCGTGTTCGAGTTTACGGAGAAGAGACTGAATAAAACATTTTTGAGTTTGGAGTAAAACTGGGCTACGTCCTGTCTCTGAATCTGTTTAACTAGTTTATTGATTAGGTGCTTGATAATGCCTTATATTCTCATCCAGGAGCTCAGATTAGTCAGAATCTTTCACTTGAAGACCATGCCTACGCTGGCTGTGTTGGAATCCTCTCAGACACAGAAAAAGCTCAAACTATGCTTGATGATGTGTTGACATGGACAGATCGTATTGACTTGAAAGTCAGTACAGGGAAGACGAAATTTATGGCAATAAATTTCAGTGATTTTTTTTCGCTAACTATAAATTAGGCACAGTTGGATCAGGTCGACAGCTTCACATACCTTGGCTCCCAGATATTTATTGATGGATCTTCAGACGCTGATATTCAACAGCAATTGCAGGAAGAACAGACGGTCTTTGTTTCCCTCGGAAAACTGTTGTGCTACCGGTGTGAAACTAGTGTATGCAATAAAGTTCGATTCTACCTTGCTTCGGTTCAAACAATCCTTCTTTACTAATGCGAAACCTGGTCAGTAAAGCAACTAAATGAAAGTGCACTGATAGGGTTTGAGCATACCTATCTCAGAGTATCCTTGGGATACACCTGTTGGACTGCAAATCAAACGTTGATATACGATAAATGTTTGGCATCAAGAGATGCGTTGCCGTTACGATCAATCAACGTCGACTGGAATGGCTGGGCAACGTCTTATAGAGGCCACGGGAGTACTTGGCACGCCGAGTCCTGCTAGCTGATCCCCTCAGATCATGTAAGAGACGCCAAGGAGGGCAACAGAAAAACGGGTCGAACCTGGTTAAGTCATATCTTGAACCAATTAGGGTTTGAGAAGTTTGGTCACAGAGGGATAGCCCAATACCTCCCATAATAATAATAATAATTTATTCCAGAAAAAGCCCGTGGGCCATAGGGGATTTACATAACAAACAACAAATTAACTAAAATAAATATTATTTAAAGAAAACGCTCACGATGTGCCGCTGCAATCCTGACAAACCTTGCTATCCTTTTAATACTCAAGAAATTTGTCTCTTTCATTCTATCTACCATCCATATCTCATTTAATTTTTCTTTAACATACATCTCTCGCCTCCATTCATTCAATTTGACACATTTAAACAAAAAATGTATCAAACTTTCATCCTGAGATCCACACATAGGACAAGCAATAGATTCTACATTCTCCCCTCTTCTCCCTTCATACTTTCTTTTCTCACCAATCAAAAATCCATTTCCCCTCCAATCCAAATAAGCCTTCAAATCCTCTCTACTCAACCCAACCTTCCAAAATACCTCCTCCCCCCAACTATCCTTTGTCTGTCTATAAAATTTTAACGACCCTGAATGATCCAGACTTGCCCACCATATCTGGCTTTCTTGGTTCTTCAACCTCTCTTGTACCTCCCTTGTTACTATTTCCTCCATACCCATAACCCCCTTTCCTTCATTCCACCATTCCCCTAATCCAAACTTATCTAAGATATCCTTAATCTCCGCCGGCCACCCTACTTTACTTTTCTGTCTCAACGTCACTGGGTATGCTGCCTTTGCTACCGTAAATCTCTGCATACCCAGTATCCTAACCAATATATCACCATGGTCACTAGCCTCATAGATCGCAGTGATGCTAACCAAAAAATCCCCCTGGATTACTAAATTACTAAGCGAATCCCCTAGTCCCAACATCTTCTTATAATATCTCATCATAACCACCTCAAGTTTCGGACCTTTCCGATAACCCAGACCTCTGCTCCATAATACATTGCCGGTACTATCTTACTTGTCCAAATCCTTTTATGTACTTTAATATCACTAACCCGTCTAAGACTACTCCTCGTTGTTTCACCGCTAATATAACCCCCCTTGCATTCTCTAGATCCAGATGCCCACTGAATTTTCGATTACTAGTAAACTTTACCCCAAGATAAACAAATTCATTTTTCACTGGCATAGTTTCACCTTTAAAGGAAAAATTCACATCTTTACTTTCCATGGCCTTACGACCAAATACCATCACCACTGTCTTCTATGTGTTCAGGATTAACTTCTTCTCTTCCAAATAAACCTCCATAATCTCTAATAGTTGTTGCAGTTTCTCCTTAGATTCAGCCAGTAATACGATGTCGTCAGCAAATAGCTGTAAGCACAGTTTAAGCAAATCTATCCATATCATTGGTGCATTGTTTTAACGAAAAATTGATGGGCATCATTTAAATAAATGCTAAAAAATTTCGGTGAAAGCACACATCCCTGCTTTAGTCCCAATACAGATAATATGTATCAACAATAAGTTGAGCACTTTCCCGCCACTCTCACTACTAACTTCACGTACTTGTACATTTCGCACAGCAACAATACAAAATATTGGGACAGTCCTAAAGATAACAGGTTTAACATCAACAGGTGCCTATCTGCATTATCATATGCTCCTTTTAGGTCTTGAAAAGCTGCAAATAGCCTTCCCCCTTTTCCTTTCCTTTACTTCTCTACCAAAATTCTCAAAATAAAAATATGATCTATTGCACTATGGTTTTTTCTAAACCCTACCTGGAAAGGGGATAACAGTTCCTTTTCATCCAACTACTTCCCTAATCTTGATTCTATAACCTTGCAAAAAATCTTACTCATAACATTTCCTACACTAATTATTCTATAATTACTATGATCCTGCCTATTACCTTTTTTAAAAATTGGTATTCCTACTGACAAATTCCACTGATCAGGCCATTTCCTTTTTTCAGTCATAAAACTGAAAACTGCTGCTAATACTGGTACTAGAACTGTTTTCCCTATTTTCCAAATCTTCGCTGATATTCCATCCACCCCCGGCGCCGAAGATCCCTTCATTCTTTTTAGGCTTGCCCATACTTCCTCTACCTTGATCGGTTCTAAGAGACTATAATCCTCTTGTCTTAAGGGGAAACCATTCTGCTCCCGTAGCTCCTCTGCTAAACTCCCTATACCGTCTCCATATTGCTTCCTTTTGCTAGTGTTCTGCTCCAGGTATGTTGTCCACGACTCAGCTGGAGGTATGTGTTTGTCGTTGGCCTTAAATTCTCGCCTTACTTCTCTCCAAAACTGTTTTGGGTCTTTTGACAAGTATTCCTCGCTGATCTTTGTGGCCCTAATCTCTTCTACTTATTTTTTCTCTTTGTTATTAATCTCTTGTATATCTTTCTCTCTACTCGGTGATGCAAAGCAGCAGGCAGCAGACCGCAACACTTGGTTCAAACAAGTCTGGGTGTTCCTTGATATTGGGTAAGGTGGAAACGCCACAAGTACAAGTAAGCAAGTAAAATGCCGACAACATGCCCTGAAAGTTCCAATCTAATGCTCAAAGCTGTTCTTGAAATACTGCTGGTACGGCCTTTTGAAAACCTGCAAGCACACATTATGATTCAATATATTCAACATACCCCTCAACCTTTTCTGAAATTTTTCCTTAATATCCTTAGCCCTAGTAGTAGTGGCAGAACTAATAGTAGCATTATCCATATAGTATATTTTTATTGGTTCAACATCCCCCTCAATATACACTGAAAGTTTCAAATTAATATTCTAAGCTCTTCCTGATATATAGATGATGCACCTTTTAATAACCAGCATCTACGATTTGTTTCAATTTAGTTCACTATACTTTCAACATTCCTTGAAAGTTTCGCCATAATACCATTGCCTTCAATAGTACTGAAATATAGTCGTCGTCGTAGTAGTAGTTTCAAACAGTTAGTGGTAACGAACTGTAGTAAGGAGCGACCCGGCTCAATAGTTACCAAAACTCAAAAAGCGGAATTTTGATACCAATAGCTACATCAAAAGAATTGCATTTTAATGCTGATTTTAAATATATAAATTTCATCAAGTTTAGTCTTGCCCATCAAAAGTTACGAGCCTGAGAAAATTTACCTTGTTTTAGAAAATAAGGGGAAACACCCCCTGAAAGTCATACAATCTTAACGAAAATCACACCATCAGATTCAGAGTATCAGAGAATCCTACTCTAGAAGTTTCAAGCTCCTATCTACAAAAATGTGGAATTTTGTATTTTTTGCCAGAAGGCAGATCATGGATGCGTGTTTATTTGGGTTTTTTTTTTCCAGGGGTGGTCATATCGAACCAGTGGTCCTAGAATGTTGCGAGAGGGCTAATTCTAACGGAAATAAAAAGTTCTAGTGCCCTTGTTAAGTGACCAAAAAAACTGAAGGGTATCTAGGCCCCCTCCCACGCTAATTATTTTCCCAATCTCACCGGATCAAAATTCTGAGATTGCCATTGTATTCAGCATAGTCGGAAAACCTTATAACTATGTCTTTGGGGATGACTTACTCCCCCACAGTCCCCGTGGGAGGGGCTACAAGTTACAAACTTTGGCCAGTGCTTACATATAGTAATGGTTATTGGGAAGTGTACAGACGTTTTCAGGGGGATTTTTTGGTTGGGGGGGATTGAGAAGAGGAGAATATGTTGGGGGAACTTTCCATGGAGGAATTTTTCATGGGGGAAGAAAATTTTCATGAACGGAGCGCAGGATTTTCTAGCATTATTAAAAAAAAACAATGCAAAAATAAATATGAAAAAGTTTTTTCAACTGAAAGTAAGGAGCAGCATTAAAACTTAAAACGAACAGAAATTATTACGCATATGAGGGGTTTACATCCTCCTAATACCTCGCTCTTTGCGCTACAGTATTTTTAGTAATTTCAACTATTTATTCTACGGCCTTTGTGATTCAGGGGTCATTCTTAAGGAATTGGGACAAAATTTAAGCTTTAGTCTAAAGTGTTGGGTACTGACGAGGGGGTGAACCGCTCATATACGTAATAAAAATATACGAATACAGAAGTTCATTACGTAAGCTAACTCGTAAGTTACGTATATCTTTTACTAATTAAAACGTTCATAAAAAATTGAAAGTTCTAGTTGCCTTTTTAAGTAACCAAAACATGGAATCTCGTTTTAATTATTCATCTGCGGAGAGCCATAATCAAAACATGTATTAATTCAAAACGTTCAGAAATTAAACAATAAAAAACAAGTTTTTTTAACTGAAAGTAAGGAGCGACATTAAAACTTAAAACGAACAGAAATTTTTCCGTATATCGTATATGTAAGGGGCTGCTCCCTCCTCAACGCCCCGCTCTTTACGCTAAAGTTTTTAACTGTTTTGAAAAGTAGAGTTGAGAGAAAGAGTCAAACTTTAGCGTAAAGAGCGGGGCGTTGAGGAGGCAGCAGCCCCTTACATATGCGAAGTAATTTCTGTTCCTTTTAAGTTTTAATGTCGCTCCTTACTTTCAGTTAAAAAAACTTGTTTTTTTATTTAATTACTAGTAGAGGTAATAGCAGTTGTATTGTTAAAGAGAGATGGGCAGAAAAATTTAAAAATGTGCTAAACCATTACAGAGCTACAAGAAAAGATATGGAAAAGAATGAAAGACTTTGTGACGCATTGGAAATTAAGTAAGATCCATTTTGTGAGGAAGAATAACTGACAGAAGGCTGCTAAAAGACTAGAAAAAATCATAAAATGAAGGTACTGATAGTGATATAAATGAGTCTTTTAAATAAGGTGGTCGTCAAGTTAAATTACTGAAGATTGTGAATATGGTATTTGAAAAGGGGAAAGTACCTAGCCATTTCAGGTAATTTTTATTTAAAAAATGTTATTTGAAAGGTGAAAAGAGTAGGTGTGGTAACTGTAATGACATTAGATTACTTTCTACAGAAAACAAATTACTTAGAATGATGAAACTTTTTAGACTTAGAGACGCTTACAGATAAAACTTTATCAGAAGAACAGTATGGTTTTACGAAGAGGAGAGGATGCATCGACCAAACTCTCACTTTTAGATAAATACAAGGGAGAAGTATCGGAGTCATCAAACACTTATAGTCTTCAGTTTTATAGATTATGAGCAGGCATTTGATTCGGTTGATAGAGCAGCCTTAGTGAAGGTCTTTTCCTTGTATGATATACCAGACAAACACATTAAAGTGATTGCTTCTATGTACGAGAATAACACTGCTGCAGTTAAGGTAGGAAATGAGGCGAGTAGCTAGTTTTGTATTAGACCGTGAGTAAAGCAGGGTTGCATGGAAAATAATCCTTCCCTGCTGAACATACTTTCCTTGCTGAATATTTCTGATAGAAAACTCCCAATTTCCATTGGAAAATTATCTAACTTCCATTCAAAAAAATTTATTCATTTTAATTTCAAATAATTTTTCGAGCCATGAAGGAGCCTCCCCTCAAAATTTTCCCAGCCTATGGAAATTTTCTCCTGTGGAAAACTTTTCTGCGCAAAATACTTCCCCCTCCTCCTCGGAGGAAAGACCCCTAATACAATACCTTCCCTACCGAAAAAATAACTCGTCCGATTTCCTAAGAGAATTCTTCCCACGTGTGGAAATGAGCATAAAAAAAGGTAATTCAAAGAAAAAGTATTTCGTGTATCCCTTTTGTTGTATATAATAATTAAAAAAAGTAGTAACTTTTTAAGCAGTGGAAGGACATAAAATACTATGTTTGAAATAAGTAAAATTTATTAGAAATCGTTTGATTCTTGAACCAAGGTTGTAGTTAATTCGGATACTCTGATCTCAGGAACAGTAAGGAAGTACATTTGTTTTCGATTCTTCTTATATAGTTTGTACTGAAGAATAGATTCATTTTCCTGGAGTTGCTTTAGTACATTATTACTAATATTTATTGCTTACTTCGAAGCGATACAGCGCCATCTATAATAATTTTTACCACTATCCTAGATGTTGATATTATGATGTAATGAGCTTTGCTATGCGAGAAACGGATAATCAAGATAAACTGATAAGTTCCCTGATGCTGAATTTTGTGCAAATGAGTTTTAACGGGGAAATTAATGAGGATGATATTGTCCGTTAGGGTTTCAACTTTTTTGATAGCGCTGAAATTTTCAAAGCAAAGTTTAATATTTGGAGTAAGATTTTACCGAATGAGACGGTCCCTAAGCGGATAGTAACTAATAGAAATCTGAATAATATTAAAGAAATTTTAGACCTTTTCTGCAACTGTGATGCTAATAATGCCGAAGTCCCCAATTTCGTAATTTACTGCCGAACCGATGTACCCTGTATTCCAGCTGTGGCTTACTCTCGCCTTTCAACTAATGGTAATACGTGTAAGCAACTTCTTAATGTCATTTCGACTCAGGTGCCTGCTTATAGTGAACGGTTCATAAGCTTTCATCAGCTGCAGTGGCAAATTCTGTTATATCTGATGACGTTACTGTTATAATAAACAAGGTACCTGCTGAAGTGAACAATCCAGCAAGGCGTAATCAATTACTTGATAGTCTTCACGGTCATAAGTCAATCACTAGTACCCAGGCCATTTGTGAAAAATTAGTTGTTGAGCTGGAAAAAACTATCCCAAAAATTAGTCAAACATATTGAAAAATGATACTGCAAAAGTCGCCACTTTTAAGCATCTTGGCATTAATGCCAATGAGGAAGCTGTGAGGTTCGGGAACTCTCATGCTGTAAAGCTAAGTTTTGTTGATGCTCAATCGCTGAAGATAGAAATAAGAGATGCCATGGAAGTCGGGAACGAAATTGTTCGTATTCACAGGCTCTTAAGAGTCACTAAATGCTGTAATTAGTACCCTTCACCCGACCATTTAATGGTGAATTGTCCCAGTCCTGTCTCAAAATGTGGTCGTTGTGCCGGCCCACACACCTCAACTAAAGTATCAGCTTACCCTTGCAAACCCATATGTACATACTGCGGCGGAAATAAAGTTTCATATAGCCTATGATGCCAGAAAACATGTAATATAGCTGTGTAAAAGGACAGTTTTTCCAGGATATCATGAGTCCCAGAGATCTGTTGCTAGTGCTGTATAAAAATAATGGCACCAAAGATAAGGACATGATTTTAAAAAGATTTAATGCTTCATTATGATACCATTGTTCTTCGAGAATAATTACTAAGAGTAGCTAGTAGAAACTTCCTGCGTCGAAGAAGTACCCATCGATTATTTATGTCTCACGCTCAACCGACTAAAGGTCAGCCGTTTGACGGCCTAGCATGCACAGTGAAGAATGTGATGGTTATGTCTCAGTTCTATTTGGATTGCCATCTTTTGGCTATTCACATTGGAAATACCGTTTTCATCAATTGTTATTTACTGTAGGATAAAAGAGGCAATAGATCTGTTTCGTCTTTCAGCATAGTTTGCAAAAAGCTGGGATGTTTGATCTCCATTGTTACTTCAATAAGTCTTAGCTTGGTGATTTTCGGTTACTTTGACTGTGACGTCACCAGTAGTTTTCCTCGTAGCGACACTTTATTTAATGCTCTAGATGACACTTTCTAGATTGTGTCCAAGAATTTTCTTTTCTCCTTTATCCATCAATCTAGTTCAAAAACTAACATTGATCATTGTATTCGCTGTTCTGATGTAGCCGCTTCTCCATTTTTGGGGGATGATGATGCCAGGGATAATGACCAACTCGCATTGTCTACCATTATCTCCATTACTGTTTGCCCAACAACAGAAAGACTGTCTAAATACTTTTACCGACGTAATTGGATAAAGTTCAACTGGAATTTTATCTGGTTACGTGTACGTCCGTCACTGAAATTTTCTTTACCATTTACTCAGGCTTAGTTTTTATTCTCCCAATAAAGCTCGAGATTAAAATGTGTATTAACATAGTATCATCTGTTGTCTAAAACCCGCCGAAAAGCTGCAGTGCCTATTGAAAAGCTTCGTGCTGGTACCATTTGGATCAATGACCCTGAAAAAACCCATTTGGATCAATGACCCTGAGGTGAAAAGAGTTAAAACCCAGGCTAAAATGTGGCTTAGGATCTGGGTTGCTTGTGGTATATCCAGGTTCGAAAATATTTTTGATATTTAAACTAAAGACGGAAATAGTTTTCAAGAAGAGACTTCACCAGTGTCGATATATCGCTATGGATTTTCCCAAGTCTAAATCTGAGTGGAATAAAGTTATTAATTCTGTAAAGTTTGATACTAGTGACCTTACGTGTGCTATTCTCACTGACACATGGGTCACTCATTATTCTGCTATTTTTACTAATGTAAATTATAAGAGTCATTCGTTCTTTAAGATTAAATAAAGCTCTCCCTCAGAATTTTGTCCAGGCTGAAGTTATTTTGTTATTAGTAAATTTATAAATTGTTATTTGTAAATGCTTTGAACATCGATTGTATTTCAACAAATCACTTGAATACTGATTCAGTTCCTTGCAAAAGACACTTTTAGCTCCTCTTTCAGATGTATTAGGCGTCTTCGATTGTTCTGGATAGTTTTCTTTGCGGTTCGGTGACGTCAATCTCGAAACGTAGAAACGACCCTAATGCCTGCAATTCATACCGACCTATAACTGTAGCATGTACAATTAGTAAAGTTTTCGAGTGTGTCCTAATACTTTTGCTAATTTCTTTTATAAAAAGTGGTAAAAATCAACTTGGGTTTTCCAGCTGATTGGGTTTGTCCTAATACTTTTGCTAACTTCTGTTATAAAAAGTGGTAAAAATCAACTGGGTTTTCCAGCTGACTGGGTTTGTTCTAATACTTTTGGTAACTTTTGTTACAAAAAGTGGTAAAAATCAACTGGGTTTTCCAGCTGACTGGGTTTGTCCTAATACTTTTGCTAACTTCTGTTATAAAAAGTGGTAAAAATCATCTGGGTTTTCCAGCTGACTGGGTTTGTCCTGATACTTTTGCTAACTTCTGTTATAAAAAGTGGTAAAAATCATCTGGGTTTTCCAGCTGACTGAGTTTGTCCTGATACTTTTGCTAACTTCTGTTATAAAAAGTGGTAAAAAACAACTGGGTTTTCCAGCTGACTGGGTTTGTCCTAATACTTTTGCTAACTTCTGTTATAAAAAGTGGTAAAAATCAACTGGGTTTTCCAGCTGACTGGGTTTTTTGAGCATGGCTGCGCTCATGCTCATCAGGCACTGGCAAAAATTTTGAATCCAAATTTTGAAAATTTGTTAGTGAGATTCATCTGTGTCCTCTAGACCTTTCAATAGTTTTTTATGGTGTTGTTGATACTCAATCTTTATTTTCTCTTTATTAGTATGAATATGCAAATTTTTGGCTTAAATTAAACCTGGTGTAATGTGTTTTTCTTCGATGCGGCGTGTGCCAAGGAGGAGTCCTATCCCCATAAATGAGACAGAAATGGGTTACATAGACTTTTAACTAATAATGATCTTTTAAATAAAAAAATCTTCCGTCACTTAAAAGAAGATAATTAAAAAAAAAAATTGAGATAGAAATGGGTGACATAGATTTTTAACTTAGAATGATCTTTTAAATAAAAAATTCTTCCGTCACTTAAGAGAAGATAATTTAAAAAACAAGAGCTAAGAGCTCATATGGCACTTGTGACGGGGCCAGAAGAGCCAAGAGCTAATATGGCATGAGCTCTAGCAAAATTCTAAGAATCAATGGATTGATTTAAAAGGAAAATCAGAGGCTTAATGCCGGTCGGGATTTAAAATAAGAGCTCTGAGACACGAGGTCCTTCTAAATATCAAAATTCATTAAAATCCGATCACCAACTCGTAAGTTAAAAATACCTCATTTTTTATAATTTTTCCTCTCGTTTCAGCCCCCCATATGGTCAAATCGGGGAAAACGACTTTATCAAGTCAAGTTGTACAGGTCCCTGACACGCCTGCCAATTTTCATCATCCTAGCACGTCTAGAATCACCAAACTCGCCAAAGCCCTGGAACTCCCTAACTCCCCCAAAGAGAGCGGATCCAGTCCGGTTATGTCAATCGAATATCTACGACATTTACTTATTCTACCCACCAAGTTTCATCCTGATCTCTCCACTCTAAGCGTTTTCCAAGATTTCTGGTTTTCCCCTACAACTCCCCCAATGTCACCAGACCTGATCAGGATTTAAAACAAGAGCTCTGAGACATGAGTTCCCTCTAAATATCAAATTTCATTAAGATGTGGTCATCCGTTCTTAAGTTAAAAATACCTTAATTTTTCTGAATTAACGCACCCCCTAACTTCCCCAAAGAGAGCGGATCCGTTCCAATTATGTCAATCACGTATTTAGAACTTGTGCTTATTCTTACCATCAAGTTTCATCCCGATCTCTCCACTCTAAGCGTTTTCTAAGATTTCCGGTTTCCAAGATTTCTGTTTCCCCCTTTCGACCCCCCATGTCCCCGGATACAATTCGAATTGAAAATAGAGCATCTGAGACATAAAATCTTTCTATATATCAAGTTTCATTAAGATCTGATCACCCATTCGTAAACTAAATATACCTCAATTTTCACGTTTTCCAAGACTTCCGGTTTTCCCCTCCAACTCCCCCCAATGTCACCAAATCTGGTCGAGATTTAGAATAAGAGCTCTGAAGTACAAGATCCTTCTAAATAACAAACTTCATTAAGTTCTGATTGCAAGTTACAAATACCTCATTTTTTCTAATTTTTCCGAATTACCCCCTCCCCAGCTCCCCCAAAGAGAGTGGATCCGGTCAGGTTATGTCAGCCACGTATCTTGGAAATGTGTTTATTCTTCCCACCAAGTTTCATCCTGATCTCTCCACTCTAAGCCTTTTCCAAAGTTTCTGGTTCCCCCCGCCCCAACTCCCCCCAATGATACTGGATCTGGTCAGAATTTAAAATAAGAGATATGAGTTACGAGGTCCTTCTAAATATAAAATTTCATCAAGATCCAATCACTCCTTCGTAAGTTAAAAATACCTCATTTTTTCTAATTTTTCAGAATTACCCCTCTCCTCCCCAGCTCCTCCAAAGAGAGCAGATCCGTTCCGGTTATGTTAATCAAGTTTCCAGGACTTGCGCTTATTTTTCCCGCCAAGTTTCATCCCGATCCCTCCACTCTAAGCGTTTTCCAAGATTTTAGGTTTCCCCCTCCAACTCCCCACAATGTCACCGGATCCGGTCGGAATTTAAAATAACAGCTTTGAGACGCGATATCCTTCTAAATATTAAATTTCACTAAGATCTGATCACCCGTTCGTAAATTAAAAATACCTCATTTTTTCTAATTTGTCCGAATTAACCGTCCCCCCAGATGGTCAAATCGGGGAAACGACTATTTCTAATTTAATCTGGTCTGGTCCCTGATACGCCTGCCAAATTTCATCGTCCTAGCTTATCTGGAAGTGCCTAAACTAGCAAAACCGGGACAGACAGAATGACAGACAGACCGACCGACAGAATTTGCGATCGCTGTATATCACTTGGGTAATACCAAGTGCCATAAAAAAGTGAGATAGAAATGGGTGATTTAGATTTTTAACTAAGAATAATCATTTAAATAAAAATTTCTTCCGTGACTTAAGAGAAGGTAATTTAAAAAAATTTGAGATTGAAATTGGTGATATAGATTTTTAAACTAAGATTGATCAGTTAAATAAAAAATTCTTCCGTGACTTAAGAGAAGACAATTTAAAAAAGATTGAAATAGAAATGGGTGATATAGATTTTTAAATAAGAGTGATATTTTAAATAAAAAAATTTTCTGTCACTTAAAAGAAGATAATTTAAAGAAATTTGAAATAGAAATGGGTGATACAAATTTTAAATAAGAATGATCATTTAAACAAAAAATTCTTCCGTGACTTAAGAGAAGACAATTAAAAAAAAAATTAAGTTAGAAATGGGCTATATAGACTTTTAACTAAGAATGATCCTTTAACAATTTTTTTTTCCGTCACTTAAAAGAAGATAATTGGAAAAAATTTGAGATAAAAAGGGGTGATATAAATTTTTATTAAGAATGATTATTTAAATAAAAAATTATTTGGTGACTTAAGAGAAGATAACACAAATTTTTTTTAGATAGAAATGGGTGGTATAGATTTTTAACCAAGAGTGATCTTTTAAATAAAAAAATTCTTCCCTCACTTACGAGAAGATAATTTGAAAAAGTTTGAGATTTGATTAATTGTAGTTGAACGGTCCAGAAATCAAGTATTTGAGAATGAGCCCCCCCCCCCCCCACAAGCCTCAGTGCAAGGGTTGCAAGTCATGCTCTAGGGGCATTTAAAGTTTTTATGGAAAGGGGTTTATACTATCAAGGATTCAAAAATAAAATAAACATTTATTCATTGATACCATTAAATACAAAATCAGTTTTCCATATCAAATAGTTTGTGGTGACGAACTTTAAGTAAGGAGCGACCCGGCTCAATAATAACAAAACTTGAAAAAACTAAATTTCCGCCATCAAAGGCTACGAGAAAATTTGCCTGATTTTCCAAAAAAAAGAGAAATACCCCCTAAAAGTCAAAGAATTTTAATGGAAATCACCCTATAAGATTCAGTGTATCAGAGAACCCTATTGAAGAGATTTTCAAGCTTCTATCTGCAAAAACGTGGAATGCCCTTTTTTTCTTAAAATAATCCGATCAAAATTTTAAGATAGCCATTTTGTTCAACATGGTTGAAAGACCGAAAAACAATGCCTTTGGAGATAACATAACCCCCACAGCCCCTTTGGAAAGGCCTTTAAGTTATAAAATCTGCCCATTGTCTACGTATAGTATTTGTTATTGGTAAGTATGCATATATTTTTTGGATGGGGGAGGGGGCAAATTTTCTGCTGGAGGGAGTTTCCATGGGAAGGGAAGTTGGCAAGGGGTGAATTTTTCAAGGAAAATTTTACGCTGAGGGAATTTGACAGAATTCATATACGAAATTCTACTTATGTCTTGCTTTCTCTTTATTGACCCACTTTTACGCGTGGAAAGGTTAAGGGTAATTGTGTGGGGTAAATTTTCACCAGGATTGAGTTTTCTAAAGACTATTTTGGAGGGAGGAGGAATTTTTTCGTGGAGGTGAAGCCAGATTTCCTGGCATTATTTAAAAAACGACCAAAAAAAAAACAAAACAAGTATTTTTTCAGCTGAAAGTAAGGAACAACATTAAAACTTAAAACGAACAGAAATTATTACGCATATAAGGGGATTGCCCCTCCTCAACACCTTGCTGTTCACGCTAAAGGTTGGATTTTGTGTCAATTCTTTAAGAACAACTCCTGGAACATAAGGCTCGATTAATTAGATCACTAAGTACCAAAAAATTTGAGTAAAAAGCGAGTTGTTGAGGAGGGGGAAACCCCCCTCATATAGGTAATAATTGATGTTATTCAAGAGCCTCAGTTGTTAATACATTTTCTGGTATTAAGTATTTTCAATGAAAATGAAAGATGCCCTTTTTCCATAGACATTATTTAAAAAACAATAAAAACTGAAGTTTATTTTTTTTAAATCTAAAAATAAAAAGTAATTTTGGGGGACAGTCAACTCCCAAATTAATGCCATAGATGCCTTTCTATAGCGTTTTTAAGAAACGTAAGTTGACTAATTTTGACAGTTTCCATTGTATTTTTTTAACTAGCCTATTCCTCACTAACAGTCAGTGGCTTATGTAGGGGTAATCGTGACAGCTATCCGGGGCAAAGCCTCTGAGAGGCACGTAACTTAAGTTTTGTCGCCATACTATGATGTTACTTGTACTTTGATAGTGATGTTAGGAAGGTGTTATTTGGTATCCCAAATAACAATGCATTGGTCATCTTATAATTTCATATTAGAAAAATAACGACAATCAAGATCTGATCTTGATTGCCATTTTGTTCAGCATAGTTGAAAAATCTGATAAATTTGTCTTTGACGATGACTTGACCCGTCAGAACCCCTCTGGGAAGGGTTCCAAGCTAAGAACTTTACAAACCGTTTGCATATAGTATTGGCTATGTAGAAGCATACAAATATTTTGAGGGGAGGGGTTCTGCCAGGGGGAGGCTACATGAGAGGATCTTTCCATGGAGTATTGCCCATCTTATAATCTCATATTAGAAAAATAACTTCTAAAAATTTTTCATACAGCCATATTTACCTTGTTTTTATATTTTTACGAAATTATTATTTCTTTCAGAGTTTTAGTTGCCTAGTGTATGACCAAACAGAAACATAAACACTTTCAAGATCTGATTATTTTGCAAGCATTGCAAATCAAATTTGGAATATAATTTGGCGAATGAAAATAATATCCTCATCTGAATGAAATGATGCAGAATATATAATTTGTTTTCTCATAATTGAATTTGCTGTGAACAAATTACACGATGATAAGTAAATGAAATGCCCTTTTGAACCATACAATAAACAGTTTGTTTTTCATGGAGAAACATAGATTGTCAATAAGCCTTTTTTTTTTTATCGAAAGGTTCTCAAGACTGTAACACCAATGACAACTTTTTGGTGTTATTTGAAAGTGTCACTCATGGTGAAAAGGCGTACTATTAAAATATTATTAAAATTACTGAAAAAGTAGTTGGAATACAATTTCTAGAGCTGGACTGAAAGGGAGTTTGAGATAGCTAGATCATGTTTTACAGACAATACGTTTTGTGCCCAAAGATTATCATCTGGTAAAGTAGAAAAGCAGTTAACCCCTTAACGGGGTGGAAATTATTTAAGAGAAACTAGAACTTCATTGGAGGTGAAGAATAATGCCTTGAATAAACAAGTCATATATGTATTTCAAATTTGCGAGTTATTGACTTTGAAACGGCAAATACCATCTCCGAGAATATAGCCCTGGATCTATTTGTTAGGTTTAGATTAGTTAGATTAAGTTTAGTGTTCCCTATCAAAGACTACGAGCCTGAGGAAATTTGCCAGATTTTCAAAAAAGAGAGGAAACAACCCCTGAAAGTCGAGAAATCTAAAATCACACCATCGGATTCAGCGTATCATTGAACCCTTATTTATAAGTTTCTGAGTTCATATCTGCAAAAATATGGAATTTTGTATTTTTTGCCACAACAAAGATCACGGATGTGTGTATTGATTCTACTTATTTCCCATGAATGATACAAATCAATGATTCAATAGTTAAGTTAAGGAAGTATCAACAGAATTTTCTCTTTAAAGTTCAGGGAATGGCAGTCCCTAAAAATGTTCTAGCATACCTGCTCGGAAAACGCTAAAAACTTGTTCAAAAGAAGTGCCCTTTAAAAAACCTGGCCGCTTCGAGAGTTCCTGTGATTTCTCCCACGTTGAATTACAGACTTGCCGGCACAGATTTACTGCCTTTTCAATCAAAATTAATCGTCAACCCACGAATTCTCGACATATTTCAATGACAAATTATCCCCTGGGAGCATTCGCTAATGAGCTTTTCATCTTTGAGACGGTCAGCCGACGTTGAGGGTCGCAAAATAGTTTATATGGTGTTTAATATTCTTACATCCTTTCTTGTGACCGATTTCTCATTCAATTCCTGGAAGACCAACTTTTTTGTTCGGTCCCAAAACGTTATCTATAAGGTTCTAGAACGTTATATATAACGTTACTCCTGGAAGACCTACTTTTTTGTTAGGTCTAGAACGATATAGCTAAGGAATATGAAATTAATGAATTCAATGATATCATGCCCTTACCGATTCATGTGCTTATGCTAGTGTCTTGATCTTTCGATGCAAGTTACATTTTTAGGCTTGTCGCAAAATCGTATGTTTCTGAAGAATTATGAAACTTAAAGCATCAAAGAAAAATGTTTTGCATCCAGGACCAAAATTAACTCAATTCATGCCTGAAAACTTTCAATTCATGCCAAATATTTTTAGCTTATTTTTTGCTAATTTTCACTCGTGTTCCTTTATTGAAATTTGGCGCTCACTACTACCAGAACTGGATAACTGCAAATGAGGGTCTTTCCCATAAAAAATTTAATCCCAGATTCTTTCTATCTTTAAGATACATACGGCTGTTTGAGTGACCATATAGTAAATCAGATTCCATTTTCAATGTCCTTAATACTTCAAATAAAATTTCACTAATATTTGTGGCCCCTTTGTTTGTTGCTCTTTCGGAGCAAGTTACAGCCAAGGCCATACACACGGGTTTATTTCCGGGGGGGGGGGGATTTGAGACCCCCCCCCTCGAAAAAAAATCTGACACGTAGAAACATAAAAAAACATAAAAAAAGTTTTATGCGCTTTTTGTAAAATACCCTAAAAATTACCCTTCCCAACAAAAATCATCCAGATGCCCTTTGTGCCAGCTTTAGCCATGCCACAAACTTGCATGTTTCACATGACATTAACCATCAAAACACTACCATTAAAAGACTGAATCCTGACTTTTGATAGGTTTATTTTTTCACATTAAAGATACATGATCCGATAAAAATTCCTGCTAAATAGAAAAAAAAACAGTAAAATGCACTTTCTCCGTCGGTTTAGAAGACAGCAACTCTACCTCAGCAACCACTTGACTGAATTCAGTAAAATCACCATCATCCTTTCAAAACGGAAGAAAAACTAAATTTAAACAGATAACTACATATCACAGACAGTTATCTAACTTTCCATTAAGGAGTAGTTTTCCTTAAGATATATATCATAAATTTAAATCAAATAAATTTCTATACACCAATAGAAACAAAAAAAAGTTATTCATTATTCTAAAAGCATCACGATCAAAAAAGAGAAAAATTTAACCTATTGTTTAATATCAATATACAATGTGGCTTATCAATTATATTAAATATTTGTATTATCGTAATATTATAGTTCTAGAATAGTTTTAAATGTAATCCAGCTGGAGGTTAAGTAGTTATATTACGCATAGGGAATTAATAACTGTTAGCTGAGTATCTATTCACAAAAATGTAAAAGTTAGGGGTAATGCGTATTTTCCAAAATCTATCGTCATTTTCGATTTTTTTTTCAATTTAATGTCCAGTACAGAATATTTCACAAGAAATATACAAAGGAAGTTGCTACTCAAATCTAGAGAGCGATGGAAAAAATATAAAGGATGCATTTCCTCCCCCAATCGGCCTGACTGTTGGATGATTCTCTTCAACACACTTCGGTTCATAATACAATATACACCATCATTTGCATCTCGCCCATAAGCTCTTAACATTTTCTGCGCCCTTTTTGTAAACAGTTTCTCCTTTGTCATTACATTTTAAAAAATCGAAAATTGCTGAGACTTTTATTTCATTTTCAACAATCAAACTAGTCTCACTAGTCTATAGAAACATCGTCTATAGTAAATTTTGTATGCACAGTCTGCTATCCTTTGTTCTTGCCTTTGTCAATCATTCAATCATGTTTTTGTCAATCATGTTTTTTCAAAACAGTCCGCTATCCTTTGTCAATCATTTACCAACCAATCATTTAACCATTCAATACAGTTGTTAATTGACAGTCAATTCATATTCTTTCTTCGACAGACTAAACAGATTGCGTTAAAAATATATAACCAATATTCGTTTTAAGAACTCCTTATGGTATTAGATCAATATTTTGAGGCAGTTGCTTTGTTCAAAACGTTCGAAAGGTCCAAAGAAAATCTCTAGCGATTGCATCGACTCCCAGCCCCTGGAGCAAGGCCCAAAAATTGTGCAAATTGCCAACTCTTTACGTATAGGTTTGAACATGGGATAAGAGACTCCAGTTGGATAAATAAATAAATCTTACGGAAATATTTTGTATCTCTTCCGATTTTTGCTAGAATATTTATTAATATATTTCACATTTTCGATTCTTTTTTTACAAAAGTTGTCTGTGCACTTCCTATTTGCTTCACTCCCCCCCCCATTTTTGAGCCTTAATTTAATTAGCAATTTATTAGGCAATTTATTCGGAACATTTAATTAGGCAATTTATTTGGAACCCAAATTCTATCTTTTTGTTGCATTTATTATCATTAATTAGTAACATCTAATAATTACGTCATTACGCAATTACCTATCATAAGGCACGTACGCCAATTTCTACGAGGGATGACTTTCAGAGGATTTGGTCAAGTTGACAGAACTAGATTTAATAACATGTATTTGATGACTCTGAAGGGAACACGGGCAGGTTTTTTTGTCTTTTCGTGTGCCAGTGGCAATTATTAACCATTATTTTCTGAGATTAAGGACTCGGATATACATTGTGTCCCTCAAAATTAAAATATAGGATAAAGTATGAACTACAGTAATTTTTTACTTTTAACTAAATATAGTTAACTCAAATCTTCAAGTTACGTAATGAATTTAAAGCTTCATACGTTTTATTGAACAATAGCTCGTTCAGGCACATGGAGAAACACTTAAAAATTGATCGATTTTTGATCTAGAAAATTTTTTCTAGTTTCCCTATGATACTGACAAGTTTTTGGTGTGTCTTGGAGCAAAAATGAGCAGTCATTTTTAAATGTGGAAAGCATGTCAAGCCAAAGTTCTGAGATTTAGTTCAAGAACCATCAGTTCTTATCCAGCAAAACTGATACTTTGCATAAAACTTTCACAAAAGAGGAGGATGCTGGGCAAGAAAACTTGGCTTGGAGACTTAGCGCGTATAAGTGTATGTTGACTGCGTTTTTCAGAAAAAAAAAAAAATCACCACTCATTTGAATACTTCCGCGCGTACCAATCAATTTTCCCATGTGTCTGAACGGACAATAACTATTGCTGGTCGAAGAAATCTAAAGCCTAATTTCTTTTAAATCATATATCAAAATTGTATGTCATAAACTATCAGGAACTCAGGTCCCAGGGATGCATTTAGACCCTCAAAAATACATGGCTAAGGTGTTTAGCACGTTATTCCTTTTGAAATGAACCTGGAACTCAGGTCCCAGGGATGCATCTAGACTCTCGAAAACACATAATAATCATCTACCGATAATCATCGGTAGATCATCGGTAATAATCATCTACATAATAATCATCTATTGATAATCATATCAACTACCGATATTTTTATATTTAACGACAGTTTTTATAATTTTTATAATTAATTTATTAATAATATTTTTATAATTAAAAGACAGTTTGACTAATGGGACCTGCTTTTTTTTAAGAAGCATATTTTTCTACTTACTTTAATTAAAGCATCATGTTATCTTTAATCTCAAACTTTATTTGTTTTGTTAAGTAATTATTGCTCATCTGTCTACTTCATTATAATAAACAGTTATTAATTTTCAGGATTCAGCTCCCGGATATGCATTCAGATACTAGGAATCAAAAACATGTGCATTCTAATATTATAATATATATATTAGTATATATTATAATATATATCTAATATATATAATATAATAAAGTGTATAATAATATTCTAGATATTCCTTTTGCATTATTTTTGCTACTTCTGAGTACAAAAAAATTTTTTTTTTTTACATATTCAACGTCTGGTTAAATCAAAGACTAAGCCACGTTTCCAAAATAAAAAGTTTGCACTCCAAAATCCTATCCAAAGGGTTATAGGGTATTTCAAAAAGAGAAATCTGGCACATGTGTCGCCGAACAAGCACCAATGCCATCTAACATTTGACATTTCTTGTTTTTTTATTTCTGATTTAATTATTGGAAAAATTAGAACTTAGCGCAATTAGCAAAATTAGTGTAGTAGTAAGTGTCTGATCTACATTCAGAAAAAAAACACAAGTGCTTGATGACATTGCTATTTTGTCAACACTAGCGACAGTTTCCACTAATTTAAGTTGCACATACTTTTTAACCCTACCAAAAATCTCTCAAACTTTACTTACTATCACAGCTCAATGGACAATTTTGATTGTCAAACAATATCCAAATTAAATGGAGTAGTTTTTTGACGATTAAGTCAAAAACCAAAACACAAAAAACAAAAATAAATTAATGATGCTTCTAGAATAATGTACAATCGTCCCTGCTAAACCTAAAAGTCTTGACTGACGTGTTTCAAAAACAAATCTATTCACAGATTTAACACCTCATAGTATAGTTTTATAAACCAAATGTATTAAATAGAGGTTCTACTAGCAGCCCTGGTATATTTAACATTTAGGTTCGATGTAACTGCATTCATTCCACTTAAAACTCTTAACTGCATACGTAGACGCATTAGGAGCCTGGTATAATATATATTCTCAGTGCCGATACATTTCTTCACTCTACTTAAGGATCTAACTGCACTCATTTCACTTAAAATCCTTAACTGCATACGTAAACGCATTAGGAGCCTGGTGTAATATATATTCTCAATGCCGATACGTTTCTTCACTCACTGCACTCATTTGAAAAACAAGCTGTGCACAGATTTTTCTTCCTGTAGTGTAATTCCATCGACTAAATATCTTAGCTGGAGAATGTACCATAAGTGCAACATGGATGGTCAACGTGACAATATTTCTTCACTTCACTTTCAGGTCTTAACTGCAATTTGTTTTACAAGAACCAAGTAAGCTGTAAATTTTGGATAATGTAGCATTGCTCAGTCGACAGGCCTTATCTGCAAGATTTATTAGCAGCCCTGATAGAATTGACGTTTACGCTCGACTTAACTGCATTTCTTCATTTTACTTAAAGGCCGTAACTGCATTCGTTTTTTTTTTTAAACCAAGCTATTCATAAATTTTACATCATGCTGTGCACCTCCATCCTTATTTGGAATACCTACTAGGAGCCTGGATAGGTTCGACATTTGAGCTCAACATATCTGCACTTCCTCTTTGCGGCCTAAACGTCCTTATGACACAAAGGTCACAACTCCAGTTTCTTAGAAACTGAGCAATCCACAAATTTGGCATCATGTAGTGTAACACCATCGACTAGGTCTTATATGGAATACCTACTATGAGCCTGAGTAGGCTCAAAATTTAAGCTCAACGTATCTGCTTTCTTCTTTTCGACTTAAACATCCTTATGACTCAAATGGTCGCAACAATAGTTTCTTGAAAACCGAATAATCAACAAATTTGGCATCCTATAGTGTAACATCATCGACTAAGTCTTATCTGGAATACCTACTAGGAGCCTGGATATGTTCGACTTAAGCTTCAATGTATCTGGGTTTCTTCGCTTCGATCTAAACATCCTTATGACTCAAGAGGTCGCAATTGTAGTTTCTTGAAAACTATACAAAAATTTTGTATCCTGTAATTTAACTCAATCGACTAAAAGTCTTATTTGGAATAAATGCTAGGAGCCTAGCTTGGTTCAGCATTTGTAATCGACGCATCTGCATTCCTTCGTTTCGACCTAGACATTCGTATAACCAAAGGTCGTAACTGTAGTTTCTGCTGAAAACCAAGCTTTACAAAAATTTGCACATTGCAGTTTCACTCTATCCACTAAAAGTCCTATCTGGAATATCTAGTAAGTGCCTGGGTAGGTTTTACGTTTATGCTCGGCGTGAATGCATTTCTTCATTCCCCCTATATGCCGTAAACATACTTTATTCTAATTTCATGACAGGTAAGTTATGAACCTTAGGCGACACAGCAACGGCATATAATTTTTTTATCAAATAGCTGCAAGAAGATGGCTAGTTCGTAAATCAAATTTCGATTTAGTACAGTTTCCAATAAACATAAAGACAAATCCACATGCTAAGGGGTTAGTAGCTTCAGTCTGTTGTAGTTAGTCGGTTGATGTGTCCATATTGGTATTTTGCTCTGATGAACCATAATAACCTGCAAGAAGAAATTTTTCCATTTTATTTAAAAAATACAATTTTAAAAACTAGAATTAAACGAAGAAAATAGGCTACCCACAACTAAATGACTTTGTGTTTTTTATTTGTTTTTTTTTTGCTTCTTAATTACAGAGGATTTCCGAACCACAAACAATTTTTTTTACGTGTATTTACATAACGGAAAATTTTGAAAGAAAAACAAGAAAGTAAAAACCCACAATTAGAAAATATTATTAAAATATCCAAAAATATTTTATTTCCTTTCTAATTTCTTATCGATTTCAAAACTCTAAGACTTTTGGGAAAATACAAAAAAAAAAAAAAGTTGTCTTTGAACAATTTATCCAAAACCCAAATCTGAAAATCTGAAAAAACTGAATTCTCTAAAAAAATTTAAGATATTTTTCCACGTGTACATTCCCATTGTGTTGTACAAGCTCCCACTTAACCATTTCAAGCTATCCGATTTCACTGAGAATGACAAGTTTATTCCTAAAATAAAAGCAAGAAACTCTTTTCAGATGAAAAGAAAGAGTATCAATAAAAAGAAATAGAAGCGAGTAGATAAGATTCTACACTTGATACTACAGACGGTAATATCAGATTATCTCTAGAGCCTGTGATTAGCATCACTTTTCAGAATCACTCGAGTTCAATTTTGGGGACAATTTTCCATAAAAGGTAAGTATAAAATATAAAGCAGATAAAGTATAATAAAAAGATAATAAAAGTATAATAAAAGATAAATAATATAATATAAGATAAGAGATAAGATATAATATAGTATAATATAAGATAAAAAAAGTATAATAAAAGATAAAGATAAAGTATAAAGCAGATAAAGTATAAATATAAAGCAGTAAGTATAATACATATAAAGCAGAGATTTTTTGGATAGGTTACAGTTCCTATTTCCAGTAAATACTTAGAAAGGTAGTTATAAAGCTAGGGCATTCAAACCTCATGGAGGGCCATCTCCATGAGATGGCTCTCCCTCAAAAAGACATAATAATGTTGAACGTTTTTGCTATGAAACTCTGCTCCATGTTTAACCATGTTTATTAACCGTGTTTAACTATTAACCATGTATTAACTATTAACCTATTAACCATGTTTAAAAAAATAGGCAGCAGTGGATTTATTCTTTAACCCTCTCAGTCAAAGTTGACGCTATAGTGCAAGCGAATGTTTAGTAAGTATATTTAAAATCAAATTTGTATTCATTTATATAATCATCCTTGCATGAGTTTGTAGAAAAAAACAGATTTTTTTTTCAGAATCATGCAAGAGTGACAATAGGCTATAAAAAAAAAAAAAATGATAATGCACTTGGATAAATATTTTCTTATATTTTTATAAGGGAATACATGTGGTCGGGTTTTACAGATGAGTAATCAAGTTAATTACAGCGTCCAAACTCATTAGAATCGATTTAGTTTAACAGTATCAAGCGGAGATTAGTCACTCTGTTTAGAATTCCTATTTCCAGCAGCACTTAGATAGGTAGTGGGCATTCAACCCCAAAAATGGGGCATTCAACCCCAAAAATGGGGCATTCAAGCATAATGGAAAGTCACTTTTTGCCAAAAAGTTATAATATTGTTAAATGTTTCCAGTAGAAAAAGGAAGCTATTTATATCCGTTGATCGTATGAAAGTTGCAAACTTGTGGCAAATAATAGGCAGTGAGGAAGGAACATGAACTGCCAACGCAGAGTCGTATCCTGAATTTTGTTTGGGGGGGTTGAGGGTTACAAAATACTTTACAAAATGCATCAAAGTTTTTTCATGCATTTTGTTACATTTTAACAAGCCAGACAAACATTTCGGAAGATAGGGGGGGGGGCCGTCAAACACCCTACCTCTCACTTCAGATACATGTCTGTGCCAATAACAATGACAAAGACAATAACATGCCAGTGAAAAACTTAACAATATTTTTTTATGTTTCTTAGTAGCATATGGATGAATGCATAGTAAAAGTATTGCCAAAGTATTCTTCGTCCAAAAGGTTCCTTCTTTAAGTTTGTGATACTTGATGCTCAAATATCTGTTCAATTAAAGTTAATCGAAATTCTTCTTCTTGTTAAGGCAAGTATTTTACCTGTTATTCAGAGGGCACAAATTAACCTCTTGTGGTACGATTTTAGTTGGAAAACTTGTAGTTTACTTAAACGTGTTGGCAGCACAGAACCAAAAACATTAGAGCCTCCACCTTACTGCACCCATTTCCCTAACAGAAGAGGTGCAGTGGCGTCAATTCATAAGAATTTATGAGAGGAGGGGGGATGCTTTTCAAAATATCAGGGAGAGTAAATCTTCTGCTTTTTTCTATTATTTCAATGAAAATACCGAAATAGCACTTGTCAATAAAAATATCACAAAAAGGTATTTTTTCAAAATATAGAAAGGTGAAAGTCTAGGGGGTATATACCCTCCCCCCTGTGCTTGAAGAATGTTGCTCGGAATGTTAAGTTCTTTGTTTAGTGCTAATGTTTAATGTCACTAATCTGGCCTGCGAAGGAGTTGGCGAAAGGTCTGTCACCATTAAGGTACTTACAGACCAATTATAGATTAGACCAAACTATAAAGACAAACTATAAATTGCATTTCATCGTATATAAGGCGGATTTGGGCATATAATAGACATTGGGGCAGGGACGTACGTTGGGGTGTGCCTCGGTACCTGGGCCCCTCCAATCCTAAATTTTCTCATATTTCTAGGCACTTCTTATTCAACTTGTAATTTCTTATTCATATTATTTAGATGATTGGGAGAAGTACCTTCGCTAGGCTCTGGTTCCTCTTAAAGAAAATATGCTCCAAGCATACTGATGAGGATAAGGCGAAAGTTAAAGCAATTCCCGATAGGGTCACCTGGAAATACGTAAATCCAGTGATTGCAGTGATTACAGTGATTACGGTGACGATAATAAAATATAATCAAATATATATATATATATATATATATATATATATATATATATATATATATATATATATATATATATATATATATATATATATATATATATATATATGTATATATATATATATATATATATATATATATATATATATATATATATATATATATATATATATTACAGTAATAATATATATGATATAATATATATAATACTAATACTTATAATAAGTGACGATAAAATAAAAATGGAGATATTTTTTCTATTAACCAATTTTTTTTAAGCAATAGAACTAGAATGGCTACATGGACCGATCGTACGACTCATCTATTTGGGCATTATTTTGCACGGATTTGCACCCGTCCTAGAAATGTTGCCTTCCCCCACGGAAAAAAAATCAAGAAAGAGAATTTCAGAAAAAAGGAAAACTAACCCTGGTTTTGAAGGAGTTCATCTTGCTGCAACTGGCCGGGTGTTTGTGGCGGATTTTGAGCCATTACTTTTTGTCTAACTTCTCGAATCTTCAGCTGCAGGCAATTCTTATTAGGAAACACGTCACTATGCTTAGCCTAGAATTTAAACAGAACTGAAAACATATTAAAATAATAATATGCTAAAGCATGAATTGTCAACTAAACCCTAAACAGAAATAAAAAAATAAAATAAAACATAAATGTTAAAAAATAGAGCAACCGTTTGCTCTATTATTGTGGAGGTAATCATACCTCCACAGGGTATGATTCAAGCCAAGAAGTTCCAATTTCCATCAACTCCTTCCCTATGTGCTATTCCCAATACTCTCGAGGATGACCTGCTTTCCGTGTGGTCCCATATGGCTGACCAAAAAGAACAATCTTTGGTAATCTGTCACCCTTCATCCGCACAATATGTCCTACTCTTAGCCATGCTAACCTATGTCCTATTCTCAATACTCTCGGGAATAACCGGCTTTCCGTTTGGTCCCATATGGCTGACCAAAAAGAACAATTTTCGGTAATCTGTCACCCTTCATCCGCACAATATGTCCTACTCTTAGCCATGCTAACCTATGTCCTATTCCCAATACTCTCGGGGATAACCGGCTTTCCGTTTGGTCCCATATGGCTGACCAAAAAGAACAATCTTTGGTAATCTGTCACCCTTCATCCGCACAATATGTCCTACTCTTAGCCATGCTAACCTATGTCCTATTCCCAATACTCTCGGGGATAACCGGCTTTCCGTTTGGTCCCATATGGCTGACCAAAAAGAACAATTTTCGGTAATCTGTCACCCTTCATCCGCACAATATGTCCTACTCTTAGCCATGCTAACCTATGTCCTATTCCCAATACTCTCGGGGATAACCGGCTTTCCGTTTGGTCCCATATGGCTGACCAAAAAGAACAATCTTTGGTAATCTGTCACCCTTCATCCGCACAATATGTCCTACTCTTAGCCATGCTAACCTATGTCCTATTCTCAATACTCTCGGGAATAACCGGCTTTCCGTTTGGTCCCATATGGCTGACCAAAAAGAACAATTTTTGGTAATCTGTCACCCTTCATCCGCACAATATGTCCTACTCTTAGCCATGCTAACCTATGTCCTATTCCCAATACTCTCGGGGATAACCGGCTTTCCGTTTGGTCCCAGATGGCTGACCAAAAAAGAACAATCTTTGGCAATCTACCATCCTTCATCCGTACAATATGTTCTAGCCATGTTAACCTTTCTTTCATCAGAGCACTTGAAAGTGTGGTCCAACCACGTTTTTCATACAGATTGTTCTTTGATATGCAATCAGTCTAACTTGTTTTATATAAATACTTTCATTCATCTGGTATTTAATAACTCCCTTGAGACTTTCCCTGCAGCAAAGTATATCATACCTTTTTATTAATAAATGTCTCTATCTTTTCAAATCAGGAATCAAATGGTCAGTAGTCGGGCAAATGCAATAACAAGGCGTGTGATGTGACAAAGATGCGAAGTAATCTTGAAATTTTCTCCCTTCTTCAGCGTCTTTTACCAGAAAGTCCTCAACAAAGAGTTTACATTGTTAACAAACACCAAAAACAAGAAGAAAAGTAGGGAATTTCTCAAGACAGTGGGAAAGAAATTAGAATGAGTATTTCGGACCTATGTCCAAGGGCCGTCCTCAGCAATACAAATAAGAAAAGACAACTTACAAGAGGATAAAATCAATAAAACTAAAATGAACAGTTTTTCAAAACAGTCCCAGCATGCTTACCTCAGCGAACTTCTACTAGGACTCATGAACTTCGCAATAGAGTCACTTCGCCTCTCAGGCGGTGAAGCGCAGCAGTAATTTGTTAATAGTAGTAGTAGTATTGTATTTTAACATTATTAATTATACCTTTAACTATATAAATTTGTTAGTCTTGTACACGTTTAACAAATAATTTTCGATTATAAAAAGTTACCGTAGAACATAATTTTCTATTTCATACAACATTTCCGAATTAGTTTTTTATTACTGTTAATTTTTTAAATAATGAACATAATATAATTAGAACAAATAACAAACAGTCACAATATGCAACAACAATAAATCAAAAGTAACAAAATAAATCATAGTATTAAATAAATGTTAAGTTTTAATGTATTATCAATATTTAGAATAATTAAAAATAAATACTACTTTATTATATAATCTAATATAGTTTAAATACCACTTACTTGGAACGCTGAAGTCGCTTGGGTTGTTGGAAACATACCCTGCTCATTAAAGAGTTGCATAACTAGTTGCCGTCTTTGATCCAATATTTTCCTAAGGGATGAAAAACTTTTCTCACCCCCAGACACTGAGGAGGCAGTAGCTGGAGTTTTTGGGGTTCGAGGCGACTGTAAGGTGGGTGACGCCACATCAGTCGGATCACTGACATAACCACCTGAAAAATACACTATTATATTTTAATATTATAGAATGTTAATATAATATATTATGTTATAATATGTTATAATAAAACACAAAAAATCTTAATGTTTTTTTAAGTTTTTTAAAAATTATGTTCATTTATGTTCTATAAAAAAAAGACAAAAAAAAGTTAGTAGAGGCTCCTAAAAAAGTGCTAAAAGGAAAAAAGCCCTAGAAACAGAAATTGTAACTTTTATTTATTCGAGTCAAACAACGTAATGTATTTTGTATACTAAAAATTTATTATTATGAATTAAAAAAAAGTACATTTTTTTTTATAGTATAGACTGAAGTGTAGGCTAAAAAATAAAGTATAAAATAGGCAACAAAATTTTCCTGAAGACTAGCTTGAAGAACTACCACCCTGCCAAAAAAGAACATTTTAATACCAAACTTTTCTTTTACAGAATTTTCGTACTTTTTTTTATTACTTATATTATACACATAATACAACTTATACAGTAAATGACTAGACATTAATGGGCAAAGTCTAGC
Source organism: Artemia franciscana (assembly GCF_032884065.1). NCBI lineage: Eukaryota > Metazoa > Arthropoda > Branchiopoda > Anostraca > Artemiidae > Artemia > Artemia franciscana. The sequence goes on from NW_027062686.1 coordinate 42,819, forward strand.
CAATCACCCGCCCAGGGGCTTGGATTAGATGAGTTACAAAACACTGACCCCACCTTGGGTCCTTCCATACCACAAAACCACGATTTTCTAACATTTTATAGTTTTTTTTTTTAATTATCAGATCTATAGGGTAAAACGATAGTTTTGTCAGTGTTGTGATGTTGGATAGTGAAAAGAAACCAGAAAAACTAATAAGATAAATTTCAAAGCGCTCTGGCCGTAAGCATTCCTACATTAACAATCGGCGGATTCGCGAAGATAAATACTGTCTCCATAGGAAAGCTAAACCTCTTAAGCTGTTCGGTACCATTCGTATTCACCTTGTTTTTGTCGATTTTTGACCCGAGCTTCAACTTTTTTAACATTTCTCACCCGCTATTACCAACGGAGACTATTTCTTTAAGAACTGAATTTCTAATTTTTTTACTTCTTAAAATATACATGGTTAAGTAAGTTTCTGCTTAAAGAATTCAAACAATCAGATTTAAGTTCCACTGTCCTCGGTACTTCGATTCTTATAATTATTATCAATATGCCATCTATATGCATACATATTGTCTTAAAATGACGGGACATAGATAGCAGTATCTATTCCCCTACATAGATTACATATTTTGAACGCCCTTTTGCTTACAATAGACACCACTCATTTAATGTATCCCCTATATATGTATATATATATATATATATATATATATATATATATATATATATATATATATATATATATATATATATATATATATATATATATATATATATATATATATATATACGATATATATATCCAATCATATACACAACTAAATAAAACCCGAGGAGCCATGAGACTGATTTCTTACTTTTAAAAACTTCTGGGTTAAAATCAGGTCCAAAGAATGTATTCCCAGTAACTTGAGCCGATTGAGGGGTCACTGATGGGGGATTGCTGTTCAAACCAGAAGCTTCAGAGCCAATTTCATCGTCGTTTCCTGTCATACGAGAGAAAAACAATTAGAAACGTTTTATGTCTCTTAACCTAAAGAACCTGTTTATTGTTAACAAGAAAAGGACATTACAATATGAATTGCGACGGTACAGTCAAGTTTCGAGCCCAAATTTACTGAACCCAAAATTTCGATGAAAACTTTACTGAAAGCACTGATCACATAATAACTCAAATTAATTCAGGGGTAGAACCCTTTTTTTTTTTAAGAATCAAACGATTCCTCTTTGGTCAAGCTACCAAGGACATCAAAATGAAATGATATTTTGCCCGCTTGACCATCTTAGGTCTATTCATATCCAAAACCACCATTCTCCAAGATTTGTGTAAATAAAACATTATGAAGGTCTTAGGACACCACCACATTTTCGTCAATGATAACAGACGAGCAGTCAAAATAAATAAGTCAAACTAATTAGCCAATTTGACTTCACTTTTAGGACATAAAAATTCAAACTTTTTTTGGCCACTTGACCATCTTATTCCCCAGGGTTCTATAATTCTAACTTTAGGGTTTTATAATTCTAACAATGATTCAACACTTTACTTGACAAAGTAATTTGGAATCAAATTGGAGTCCAGATTGTGCAGCCATTTTGCAGATAAGGCGTTTTGCTTTGAAGTGGCTTTTACTTCTATGTTCAATAACCAATCAATCATCCAAGAGGCAATCAGCCCTGTCCAGGACATTAGTAGTGACGGCGTTTTTTCATGGAAAGCTCTTTGACTAGTATTTAAATCCTATGGATCTCTCCTGATTATGTGACTGTTTCACGCTAACATATACATAACAACAGATTCTAGATATTTTTACTACCTTGAAATCCGAGGAAATCAGAATCCTTAAATTGGATTTTGATTTAACAGGCCCCCTGCTGTTAAGTCAATTAAGGTTTTTTTTTTCTCAGATATGATTTCCTTACAAATAATATATAACGTACTTCTTTAAGCATCTTACACCCCCCCCCCCCCCCTACAACATGACCTTACGCCCCTACTTAATCATAGATCCCTGTATTGTGAAGTAAATCACTTAAATTAAATAAAACATCAAAATAAACACCAGAAACTAAGGGTGCCGTCACCCTGAAGCACCATTGGGGACATTATTTACATTTCTCCACGAAACAAGCCTGCCGAACTGGATAATTCCCCGTAACAATCTCTCCGTATGTAAAATTGTGCACCCAAAGAGAAAGAAAGACAAATAAAAAGAAATCTGTATAAAAATTTGGGGAAATTACACCCAAGAAATTTCCTTTCACTGAAAACTCTCATCGGGGGGCTACGTCATCCCAGATGCATATTTATTGGATTTGAGAAAAAAGGGGCCAGGGAAGGTGGGTAGTTGCCCTCTATTCTGTTTGGTCGCTTAAAGTTTAATTTTTTTCCCCAAACCCTTTTCTCATTTTCTAGAACCCTTGGTTCGATATCATCAAACCTGGGGGATACAATAAAGCACATATCCATGATCTTTTCTTGGCAAAAAAATACTTCCAAATATTTGTATATGACAGCTAGAAACCTCTACAGTTGGCTTTCTAATAGTGTCGTAGTTATAGAGGGGAGGTGCATCAAAGAGTGCATTTTAATGCAAAAAACAACCTGGTTCTTATTGAACATTCAAATAAATACAGAAAATTAGTTCTAAGAAAGGAGAGCGGCGTGGAAGTAGGAACTAATATATGATTCCTCTTGATTTCCAGGAATATTTCTGGTCTAAACTGTCATTATGAAAGTAAAGAATAAGATTAAACCTTAAAATGAGCAGAATTTATTCCGTGTAGAAGGGGGCCGCCACTTCTACATCCCCAACCTGTCCCTCTTGATTGTAGAAACTTCAGAGGATGGTCATTCAATCTGAAATTGAGAGTTCTTGTCTTTTTTCAATCGAACGGGGTTTGAGACCAACCAGCCCAAGTCCAAGAACTGTTTTGATACCCGATCCTTTTTTTTACCCCTCATCAACATTTGGATTTACTTATTATGTATTTTCTCTATGGCTGCTCAATTTTACGCCTGGGGAAACTTTCCATTGGAAGAGAAAATTATCCGTGAGGGGGAGGAGGGATTTCCGTGGGAACGGAATTTTCTAGCCAAAAGTTTTTTGTCCATAACCATTTAATTGGATTTTGATATTCCCCCTCCTGATAAATAATTGAAGGGTTTCTTTTTTTCAGAGTTTTTCTTTGTGATTTTCTTACGAATTTTAAATAAAGTATTTCTTCGAGTACATTATTCACTCCAAAAGCCTGATGTCTCAAGT